>NW_026067927.1:17231837-17283632 GCF_014885135.2 Alexandromys fortis
AGGACACACCTGCTGGGGGCTCGTGTTTTACTCCACGCAGATACTAGATTACAAAACCTGCCAGGCCTCCCGTCCTCACAGGGAACACCTGAGCATCTCAAACTCACACCCGCAAATGAAAAAAACGGCAGACTGCTTCAAAACGTGAAGGCTGGGAAAAGAGACGGGCTAAAGTCACGTCCATTCACTGGTCGAGAAACTGACACCCAAAGTCAGACAGAATTTGGCCCCCCTGATATCCCGAGGCCACTCAGAAACCTTGGAGGCTCCAGACAAAACAGGCCAACCACAACCATGAAAATGCCACCCGCAACCTTCCTCCACCCTCTGATGCACCCAATACCTGATCCTCCGCTGTCCACACACAGACCGGCCACTGAAAGAGTGAGGAAGATCCCGTATGCACAAAGGCACAGCCGCCCACCACAACTGCCTGCTTGTCTTTACCTTCAAATCCAGGAGAACGACGCCACCATTTCTATTTAGAAAACTAACCTCAGCGGAGATCTCTAGGAGAGCTCTCCAGCCCCGCGTATTGCTAAGACTTCCGTTACTTTTACAAACACATACATACCATAGATGCTTACTGTAAATAACATAAATAATTAAAGTTAAGTAGCCTATGGGCGTTCTGTGCAATGTTCTTGCTGTTCAGGTTTTTGCTAATTCACAAAACTGAGCCAGCTCCAGCAGACACAACCACAGACTGGTGCTACTTAAATGATCCTACATTCGCACACACTTGCAAGCATTTTTATTTCTATGCTATGAAAGAAGTAGAAGTTGGGCAAGGTGGCTCACGCCTGTCACCCAGTACTGGGAAGGTGGCTGAATACAGCCAGCCTGACTCATGAGTTCTAGGTCCTCCTGGGCTGTGGACTGAGAGGTCATCTCTCAAGCCACCAAAACAGGGCAGGCAAGATGGCTCCTAGACTAAAAACACTTGGTACAAAGGCCTGACAGCCTGAATTGGATCCGTGGGACGCACAGGTGAAAAGATAGTAAGACTCCACAACACTGCCCTCTGACCTCCTCACGTGTGCAGTGGCACGTATACACTTGAGCACACACAATTAAAATAAAATGAAAAGCAATAGGTATTAACTTGTTCGGAGTTCCAAAAAGAACATTAAAGGTACCTAATGGGGAGCTGGAGAGACAGCTCAGCGGTTATAGAACTGGCTGCTCTTCCAGAGGATTGGGGTTCAATTCTCAGCACCCACAGAGCAGTTTACAGCCACCTGCAACTACGGTCCCAGGGAATCTGACTCTGAGGGTGCACATGTGGTCCACAGACAGACATGTAGGCAAAACACCCATAACAAAAAAAGAAAAAAAAAAAGTAGTGAACATTTCAGTACCTGAAAACCACCACTCTCTAATTATTTTTATATACATTGTAATCTTTAGCTTCTCCTTTATATGTGGTTCCTATTAGACTGAAGTTCTACAGCACACACAGCCTCCTGCTTAACTGATGCCAACACAAAAACACACGAATGGATGTCCTGATGTCACCCTCATGAAGCTGACACTCTACCAGGAAAATGATTTAGAAAAAGAAATTTTAGCATCTTTAATCCCAGCACTTGGGAGGTGGAGATAGGCGGATCTCTGAAATAGAAGCCAGCCTGGTCTACAAAGTGAGTTGCAGGGCAGCCAGAGCAATACAGAGGAACCCGGTCTCAAAAGACGGGAGTGAGGGTGAGTTGGGGGGGGGGGGGGGGGGGGGGGGGGGAAGAGCAGGATTTTAAAATACATAGTAAGGTATAGCATGGTAGAACATACCTTTAATCCCAGTACCCAGGAAACGGTACCCAAGCTGTGAGTTAGAGGCCAGCCTGGTCTATATGAGCTCCAGGCCAGCCACAGTTAAACAGTAAGACCCTGTCTCAAAAAAAAAACAAACAAATACACACACACACACTTCCTAAATGATGTATGGAAGTGAGGTCAAAGGAGAAAAAGTAGAACAAGGGGAAACAGGAGTCTGGAGTAGGACACGTTACACACTTATTAAACGCTACAGTCAAGGGTTCGGACATTCATGGCCAAGCTACCTCCTACGGATCATACACTGATTGCCTACCTATTCACCAGCACAGAACATGTGCCAGATAAAACCAACTACAGATGTCTTGGTTGAAAACCACAAAAGGTCCCACCTCGCCTGAAATCCAGCATCTTAAAGTAATGAAACGCTGGCCGTGGGCTTTGTGACCGCCCTGAACTAACTCTGGGTCACCCTTTCATTTGAGCCATCTCCAGTGTTAGAGCACTTCCTATACTGATGACAGCTTGTCAATTACACGAGCCATCAACATCTTTGCCCAGTTCGGGCAAAGACCTTTAAATTCTGCTATTAATGCCCACCGCGTAGACTTTTGGATGGGGGAGGTGGGGTAGTGTGCACACAGGCTTGCAAACATGCTGAAGGATGGCTCTGGGTGCCATCCTGAAGAGGACCACACACCTCCTCTGAGACAGAGTCTCTCATTGGACCTGGCACTCACCTACTCTGCTAGACTGGAAATCCTCCTGTCTCCATCGACCCAGTACTGCCATTATGAGCATATACCACCTTGTATGCCTACCTCACACAGGTTCTGGGCAATGAAGGCAAATGCTTGCCTTGCAAGATACCCTCCTAGACCCTGTTTCGTTTTACCGTACAGCCCAGGCTAGGCTCAAACTACCTACATATTACAATGTGGCCTTAAACTCACAATCCTCAGCCTCCTGGTATTTTTTTTTTTTTTTTGAGGTCTAGCAAATCGATTATCACTTGTTCAAACTCTAGAACTGCTAGGCCTGAGAGTCCCACTCTTGTGCATAGTCAGATGAACATGGACTTACACTTTCTGCTCTTTCATGATTAACCCCACCAAGTCAAGCGGAGCAGGCGATGTGTGCGAGGAGGAGAAACAGCGGCAGCTTACAGTGTCTAAAACCCCAGTCAAGAGAATCGCAGAACACGCTACAGTGCGATCGGCCAGAGGATGATGCGCACAGCATGCATGCCATAGGCCGCGCTTGAAACGTCCACTAGATCAGCATGCAAGTCTACTAGACTGGGCGAGCTTCTAGCTCTCTGAACTTCAGTCTCTAAATTGAGAAGCACCTCCTTCTAAGAGGAACGAATGAGCTAAATCCATGGAAAATGTTAATAAAGCACTCGGTACTTAAAAGTACCCAAGAGCACAGGCTATCAATCTAATTCCTTCCGCTTACTCAAAACGCCACCTTTGTCAGGTACAGTTCCATTGTGTGGTCTCAGAATTTTCTAACCAGTTTTCCTAGCTGACAGGAAGCTTATTTATTGTTTTTTAATTTCACTTTGTAACTCAACTCCTTAATCGAATTTCAACATATCTGAGTGTCCTAGGAAGACAATAACATCTACAAATGATTTCCATTGCTTCTTTTTTAACCGTTATTCGACTCTGGCTTGCTGGCCAATTCAATAAAGCAGGAAAAAGAAATGAGCTGTCTTTGTTTCCTTCCCCCATTGCAAAACGCTTCCACCGCTGCCGCTGCACTAGTTAAGTCTGAAGTTGCTGAGTGGATGCAATCCCTCTGCAGCAAACCAGAGATAAGAACAAAAATAACAAACGTCTTTTTTAATGTTTCTCTTTGCTCCTCTTCTACAGTCACAGCAAGGGAAGACATCTGAACACGAATCTTACTTTCCTGGGATGAACCCGCTGGTAACGACTCTTCCTAAAGACTGCAAAAATCTCTGGGTGACTGTTATTTGACATTTTTGCGCCTACACTCCCTCATGCCTTTCCCTGGAGTCAGGATCTGAGTGCCTTACTCTCTCCAGGCCTCTACTACACCCTGCCTTCTTGTCAACTCTGGGCATCCTTTGTGACCACGACGCTGGTTCCCAGAGCTGTGATAATTTTGTAAAGTTAACTGTGGTGCTGCGTCTGCTTTCCTGACTCTGGGAAAACGTACTGAGTAGGCAATTATTTTGTCTCCTAAAGTTTAAAGGACTTAACTCACCCATTAAAACGTACTGTAGTCCAGACCCTTTTTAGGAAGGTGTTTGGTTGTTTTGTTTTTCATTCTCCCTCTCTCTCTCCCTGGTTTAAATTATTAGATGCCTGAGTCATTTCACTAAAATAGCTTCCTCACTGGGATTTTCACATTTGTATTTTAAATTACTGTATTTTATCTTACAAAACAACTATTTCATTTCAAATGCAACTTGGAATGTTACTCTTTTTCCATGATTCCAACTTGTTTTTAGTTTTGCATATTTGGGTTTTCCCTTTTCTTATTTAGACACCATAACGATTTAGCCTATTTCTTTTCTTTTTCTCCCAAACAAGTAGCTCTTAGGTTTACCAGTTCAAATGCTTCTATTTTTTCCAACTCACTAATTTCATTTGTTTCTTATAATTCTTTCTCGGCGTAACTTTTTTACTTATTCTTCTCAACTCTAAATTGAACACTAAGTCCATTTATTCTAATTTTTCCTGTTTAATAATGAAAGGGCTGAAAGTGACAAGTGTGCCCCTAAAGATGAGCTTGGCAATGGCCCCTCCATCTCGGATCTGTGAACTTTGGTGTCTTCCTCACGACTCTCTACTTTCTGTACTTCCACCCAAGTGTGCTCAGGAGAGCTTGCTAATTCCATTTTTTTAAGAAAGGGTCTCATATAGGCCAGGCTGACCTTGAAAGCTTTTTGTAGCCGAGGATGACCTCGAACCCCTGATTCTCTGGCCGCACTTCAGGTGCTGAGATCACAGGTGTGTGTGCTACCATCCCCAGCTTAGGTAATGCTAGGGATTAAACCCAGGGCTCCATGAACGCTAAGCAAGCACCCTTACCCACCCAACTCACCCCAGCCCCTTTCAGTTAATGAATAAGTAATCTGTCTCCCAATAGATGAAATAAACCACAGATATCCTAACTATATTATCCAGGCAGTGCCCACACTTTCTGGGATGAAGCTAGAGTTCAGTTTCACTGAGCAAGGCTTGGCCCTATGATATTACAGCCATGGCTTAAGGGAGAGGGGGGAAAAACAGATTAAAAAAATAACCTCTGATTCTGTAATTTCTCTAATTTCCAACTCTGGAAGAATTAAGATCTTGGGAGTAATGGGGGGGAGGGGTGGCGGGAACAAACCTTATGCGTTCACTGAGTTTCAGCCAGGATGACATTTTGAAAACTCCCAATTCACAAGGTGAAGCCAAGAGGACAAACAGTCCCATTCTTCCCCGCCCTTCCTCCCTTCGCCTTGCCACCACCCCTAATGCTGCTGCGCATCTCTGGGGCGGCACGTGTCCCATGACTGCTTCACGTGAGCAGCAATCCCAAATTAATTGAATTAACCTGTGATAAAAAGTATTCTGCCTCATCAACTCCTTTCCTTCCCACGGACTTCGTCATTTCAAGTTGAGGGAGAGAAGAAAGAAAAATGAACTCCATAAATCAGCTCTTCAGTTTACGTTGAAGAAATCTGTTCCCTACTTTCTAATCTCTGCAGCTGGGAAATTCTGTATCTTATGTTACCCTATAATGAAGGGTGCCAGTAAACAGAAATCCACAAGCCTGCACACGACAGATTATTACGGAACTGCAAACGCTACCAAGTTGTGTGCTCTTGGGAGCATTGTTAGTGAGATGTGGTTATTCAATGCCTCATCCATTAAAAAAAAAAATTCATTCCATATGGATGAAAAATGAGCACAACTAGCTTGGATATGGGAAAAATAGAAAATGTAATCATATATTACTTAAAATCTATAACGTTTTATGCAAAGATAAGGAAGCAGTAGCCAAGCTTGGGAATTTAGAACTTCTCAGAGCACAAGGGGCATTACCTCATTGCAAGCCACCAGTCTCTACCCTCACACGGGCTGAAAACAAGCAGCCATAGTCAAGGCCTTCCTTTGGCATTTTTTTTTCCCAAGAGGAGACCCGTGTGTGCAGAGTGAGACGGCGAGGCCTCCTGCACCGGGGCATGCATGCGGAGCTCAGAGAACAATACTGTGAGGCGATACTCTTCTTCCATCTTTACTTGGCTTCTGGGAATGGAATTTGGATCACCAAACTTGTGCAGCAAAAGCCTTTTACACCTCCCCACAGCCATCTCAACATTCCCTTTGGCAGTTTTTTTTTTTTTTTTTTTTTTTTTTTTGACTGTATAAGAAAGCCTCAAACCCACCCGATGCCTGTGGGCTTCCCTGCATAGCAGAACATTCCATGGCACCATGACCAAGCACTCTGACAGCTCAGAGACTCTCCCCACTGAGGCCAGGCCACAGTGCGGACGCCCGCAGACCCTAGCAAAGAAGCCAACGATAGGGAAGGAACCCGAACCCCTCACCACACACACACACACACCTCCGACCCCCTCTCCCGCCACAAACCCAGTGCCTCATTCTCAGTCCTAGGAGCCCCTGAGGTTCTGCGCCCCCTGTGGCTAAAACAAAAGACAGACCACAGGAAAACCAACTGCCCTTTTGGCTGGTCCCTAGCAAAGGGGAAGTGTGGCTGTGCAGAGGGGGCAGCAGCAGCTGCACTAATCCTGTTTTGTCCTGCAGTAATTAATAGTATAGCCCACATTTCAGATGCATTAAAGCAAAAACGCCGCAGAAAACGCCGCATTATCGGAGCACCGGGCGGGCACACAGCCCCAGGGCAGAACCTCCCCTGCTGACCTGCAGGACCAGGTGACCTCATCTTAGCCTCCTCCTCTCTGGAGAGCTGACTCTAGCCACCTCATAAAAGAACGGAGCTGGCAGTGGGAAATCTCCAACCTGCCCGATATGCTGGGTCTGTCTTTGGAAGCTACACCATCAGTGTAGCAGTGCCCAGACAGTCTGACCCATTAGATCAGCTCACCCAAGAAGCCACCGAATCAGGCCCTACTCTGGCTAGCACTACGTGTGTTAATATTGTAAATCTATGGGTAGATTTTTCTTAAGATTTAAGATAAATCTTTTCCAAAAGGTAATGTTGTGACTGGGGGAAGGAGTGGTGCATGCAGGATTAAGATGTCCTTCCCAAATGCAATTGGTGGGAACACCCCGTTTTTGGTGCTTTTAAATGAGGTCTTTATAGACATTCTGGGGCTGCCAGATAAGTTCCTATCTAGGCCTAGAAACTGACAAGGCTGCTTCCTAGGCCCAAAGAGGAAGCGCCTTCCACAGCTACCAAAACAGTATCTTTACAGGAAGGACACTATTAGCTCACCAAACAAAAAGATACATTCACGCTAAATGTTGCAGTCAAATGTCAGAAACACAGAAAAGCACAGGCAGCTGAACCGGGTTGTCTCTGCCATGTTTGGAGGCCAGTCTTCCCGACATAGCCAGCCCTGCTTGACAGGGGACTTTGTCTCAGTTCTCCAACACCAAAGTGTGACTGGGTATGTCCAACAGACAGAACCCCTCACCCCACTCACCTCCAGAATGTGTCTACCTTGCATCTCAGCTGAACCTCTGTCCCAAGCCTACGACCAGTGGCTGCACCCTATGGCTACAGCTAAACTTCTCCTGCTAAGTTCTTGGAACGTGGCTGAAACCACTACTATTTTTTTTTAAGATTTTTGTTTTTGGAGAGAGAGAGAGAGAGAGAGAGAGAGATTTGTCTGTTTGTGTGTACTATGTGAGAGCCTTTTGTGTACCGAGTTCAGAAAAGAGCATCAGAAGTGGAGTTCCAGATGGACGCAAGCAACTGTGTAGGTGCTGGGACTCAAAGCTCTGGAAGAGGGCCATTGCTCCAGCTCCACCGGAGGTCTTAATTCTGGTTACTGAGTCTAAAAAGAAAATGCTAGAAATAAATTTTATATCCAGTTTTGTTGTTGTTGTTGTTGTTGTTGTGTTTGTCTGTCTGTTTGTTTGTTTGAGACAGGGTTTCTCTGTAGCTTTGGAGCCTGTCCTGGAACTAGCTCTTGTAGACCAGGCTGGCCTCGAACTCACAGAGATCCACCTGCCGCTGCCTCCCCGAGTGCTGGGATTAAAGGCGTGCGCCACCACCGCCCGGCTATGTCCAGTTTTGAAAGGATGTTTTAATTCAGGAACTTATTACTCAAACTTCTGCCTTTGAGAGTCTAACCCAGAGGGTGGTGGGTGTTTAGGTCAGCAAGAGTATTCCTGCTGCCCTGTGTAAGGCCCCGGGTTCAATTCCCAGCACCCAGTGGGTGGAGGGAGCACTTACCTAGAACTTAATACACTGCTCCATGATATTATTAGTAACTCTAATCCAAAGAAATTTCAATGCCGCTAAATTCATAAGGATACCATTAGAGTCTGGCCAGGAAATGAGCTGCCATCTCCATGACCCTGTCTCATAGAAAACGCATCCACAGATGTCTCTCCATCAGGACTCCCGGCTCCCCTAGAAACTGCCAAAAAGTCACAGCGAAACAATGAGCGAGACCTGTTATCTGGCTCCACTGTTTGACAATATGCTACAGACCAGCCATTCACAGATCCCAGACGGTCTCCAGGTACAAGGAAGGTAGAGAGAAAGCCACCACCACACAAACCTGCCTGTCTGCACGCCCATCTCACCTGATTCTTTGCTCCTCCTGCACCGCCCGGACTCAGCCCCCGACAGAGACTCGTGTCAAGACCCTTCATATATAAACACTTTCTCCCCTTTCTCTCTCAACATCTATCCTTAGGATCTCACTGCACTACAGCCAGACAATGCCATACCTCTTGGGAAGGGGGGGGTACTACTCACATCCAAGCCCCCTTCCCTATTTCTAAGACCCATTCTTTAGAAGAACAGGTAGAGAGGCACATGAGATCTCAGCGTGGCACTGGCCTTGGCTCTCCCCTGCCAACAACCCAACTCCTGATCCAGAGCTTTCCCTCTCCATCGGCTACAGCGACTCCTCCACAGGACCCCTACTGTGGACTGAGAACCAGCCTTCCAACATGCCCACATCTGAATTATCTGGAATCTCTGAGTGTACTGCCATACAAGGCAGAAGAGACTTTGAAGATGGGATAGAGTTAAGGATCTTGAGATAGGACACATTATCTTGGATTATCAAGATGGGTCTGCTGTAATCACAGGTGTCCTAAAATCGGGGACAAAGGAGAAGGTGGAGTCCCCAGGAGACATGAAATCAGAATGAAGCAGAGAGAGACGTGGGGAAAAGATCACCAGCCAAGGGACGTAGGTTACCCCAGAACTTAGAAAAGTAAGAACATGCTTCATACGATCCCAGAAGGATTCAGCCTAGTCAACATCTCGACTCTAACCTACTCAAACCAATTTTATGGATTTCTGGAGACCAGCAGTAAGACAATGTGTGTTGTTTTAGGATACCAAATTTGTAGTAGTTCATTACACCATCAATTAAAAAATCTAACACAATCCTTGTTGCTATAAGAGATTTGTGACAATAACCAACGATGTGTCTGACAACCTCAGGAGACCACACCTCCTGTCTCTGGTGTCTAAAAGTCAAATGAGACTTCTCTTTTCCCATCACCAAAACCTACACTCACAGGCCTTGAAACTCTAAGTAAAGTTCAAGGACCTGAGACAGGAAAAATTCCCACAACAGCCTGCTGCATTTGAGATTTACAAATATCCCAAGCAAGCCAAAGAAACAATTATCGAACACCTTCACTTAATCCATAGACGACCCTGAGCTGAAAAAAAAAAAAATGTATCAGGATAATTTCTCTTTCTGAGCATGCAGATGCTAGGCCAACCATCCTTGCCCAATAAATGCATCCCACAGGTGGGCTGGCCAATAGCCTGGCCATGATGCCAGGCAGCCTGTCTGAAGAACTGGAAAGCCAGGCCCGTGCCCACTGGGCTCCTGGAGACAAAGAGAGGAGGCGGCTCAGGGAGGTAGTGGCATCCTGCCCGCCTCAGTGGTAGCCTGGGGCCATTGGATCTCACCAATTCTCCAGCACCTGAGAGGTGTGAGCCAGGCAGCCAACCACATCAGAAGCTGGCTGCCCGCCGGCCCCAATTGCCCAACACCTCCAGAGGAACCAGCTTTCCAGGACTGGATTTTACACACCACACAGGTACATGCCACTGAGGGTCAAATGGAGGTACAACACTGTGCAGAACAGCCCACCAAACGCCAGACAGTCAGAAAATATACTGGTGTACAGCCACTGCCTAACGGCTCCCATGCATAGACTAGTCTCACACTCCACAGAGAATCCTTCCCAGGACCTTCTTCCTAACCATCACAGGCCAGACCATCCACCCACTTGAAACACCCAAACCCATGCTCCTAATTCTCCCAGTTGACATTTTCCCAGACTCCATGTTAACAATGGACAAAAACCATTACATTAACAAATAACATGATCTATTACCGTATGGCCTTCAGGGTTGGGATCAGCGTGATTACTCAATAGGATTTAAGCATTCAAGCTCAGTGACCTGTAGTAGGCACTACCTTAGGCAAGGTGATGTAGTTTTCAAAAATTAACCACTTTCCACAAAAGGTTCTTGCTTAGCCTCCTGTCTGTGAGAGACTGACTACGTCCTGGAAAGAGAAGGTACGCTTAGCAAATGGGGCTGCTCATTGGCTCAGGTACAAAGACTATGCTACCTTACCAGTTTCCTTTCACCCCCTCTTTCTTCCGATAGCTCCCCATAATCCAGCCCCAGCCCCCTCACCTTCCCTAGATGCCACAAGACTAACTCATGGCCTTCTTTTAAAGTCCTTACGCCCGAGCCAACTCTCCCGAAGAACCACCATTGAGAGCCAATCTTTACCGTCTGTAGGAGCTAAAACCATGCTCTCACACCGTGTTAACAATGTACCCGGTACTCCCCACCCACGTTCAGGCGTGTGTCCAGTGCTGGCTGACCACTCTTCATGCTTAAATCTAGCTCCGCTAAGACATGTGGACACTAGCAGCCAGGAAAGTGGTTAGTGAGGCATCCCAAGCCAGATTTGGGTTTTCTTTGGACACTTGGGCAACAGGCGCATGGGAGTGGGGCGGGAAGTGTCTTGTTTTTGTTGATGCTCAGAGAAACAGGTGTTGGAAGATGCCCCGGAGAATATCCTCTCCTGGCCAAAGGAGAAAAAAAAAAATGCTTAAAGGACTATCTGAAAATTCTCCAAGTTCATTCCTGTCCCCCATCCCAGTGGTGGCCCCAGCCAAGCCATTGAGGTCTTGCCAACACGATTCCCTGCTATACTTTCTTGAGTTTTTCCCATCGATACCTTGGCTGGCTATGTGGCTAAATGACATCTTCTCTTATCCCCTAACGTGCCTTCATGGGTCCAAGTCTGACCTACACCAACTGCTCCAGCTCCAGCCAGCTTGTCACTATCCCGACAACGCTCTCTTCCAAACCTTCACATTCTAATAGAAAAGGACAACAGAGTGCCACACTCTCCTTTGGGACCTGGGGGAGATGAGCAGAAAATCGAAGGCTACAAGAGTCTGGTTTTCCTTTAAAGCCATGCCTACTCCCAGCCCTTATCCTTCAGCGCCACCTCCTCTTTCCTCAGAGTTGACCATTTTAACTTAAAATTTGAGATGTTTGTTTTGACTTCTTTGATTATTTTTTGTTTCTCGAGACAGATTCTCACCTCGTGCAGGCTGGTCTAAAACTCTTAGCCCAGGATAACCCTGAATTTTTGATCCTTTTGTCTCTTCCTCCTAAATGCTGGGGCTAAAGGAGGGCTCCACCACACCCTGCTTATTTAAGTGATGGGAATGGACCCAGAGCTTCATGCATGCTAGGTAGTCACTCCAGCAACTGAGCTACAACTGACCTAATGCTAGACATTAAACGGTATAACTTCCTTCAGCTGACCTTTGGGAAGGATTCAGCACTCAATACCCCGCCCCCCATGCTGGATCGGGAGTCTCTTACTCAGCAAACTCAGCTCTCTCCTCTAAAGCCTAAAGCCGGTCTCCACTGCTTCTAATTATTGGAATGGCTGGTGGACATGTTCTTAGTGTTCACCTGCTATGGCTGCATCCTATAGTTCTCTTTCAAAGGCTCTTCCTTCCTGTCAGGGACAAAAGAACCCACTCTCTAGCTTTGATTGCACCCTAGTAATGGTGCCAAACTGGTCAGATCCACTGAGATCTCGACCTAGCTCTGAGAACACATGCCTGAAAGGTCTCAAGAGCTGTGTTATCAGGCTTACTGAGTTTCATTCCATGGGTCTTTCCAGGGGTCCTTGGAGCAGTCATTGGATACAAGAATAAATAAGCCTCAAGTCAGAGTTTGGGTTAAAGTCACTTGATCTCTACAAAACTATCCGGGGAGTGAAAGGGGGATGTATAGAGTTCAGCTTGTAAAGCGCTTGTCTAGCAGGCATGAAGCTCTGGGTTCCTTCCCTAGGTCTGAATAACTTGTATGTGCTGGTGAGCACCTGCAAGCTCAGAGGCAGAGAGGCAGGAGGACTGGAGTTCAAGGCCAGCCTGGGGTAAATAAAACACTGAGGGGGGTGAGGAAGAAGCGGGGGATAGGGGAGAAAATAGGGCTAGAGAGACGACTGGGCAATTCAGAGCTCTTACTGTCCTTGCAGAGTCAGTGCCCAGCGCCTATATGGTGTTTCAGAGCCACCTGTAACTCCAATCCCCAGAGAACTGTCATTGTCTTCTGACCACAGAGGGCACCAAGTACATACAACTGTGCACTTGGATACATGCATGCAAAACATTCACTTAAAAAAATCTTTTCAAGAGAGACAGAAAAGAGAAAGTACTATCGTGGTAAGGCGAGAACAGGGCAATGGCACACACCATCAATGCCAGGACTCAGAAGGCAGAGGCAGGTGGATCTCTGTATGGGGTCACCCTGGTCTACACAGCAAGTTCTAAGACAGTAGGGGCTACTTAGTGAGACCCAGTCTCAAAAGCCAAAAGGAAACAGTGGCCTCGTGCTGCTGAAGCTGCTAACAGTCAGTGACATGTGTCTTGTCCCCATACTATACACTCAGAAAAAATGGTCCTGGGGCCATTAAGTCCCAGAGAGGCCTGTAAGCCTTCCAAATGGTATCACCATGTCTGCATGTCTATAAACATGTGTGTATGTATCAGTACCTCTGTGACTATCACACACACACACACATTCTTCACCATCACCGTAAGATGACAGGCACTGGAAATGGTTCTCTGCCACCTACAGAGAACAACACTGTGCCTGGCCAAACTGTCCAGACTGCTGGAGGCCCCGGCTCCACACCAACTGCATGTGCACCCTCAAATGAGCCTTCTTGCTAGCACAGGCCTTCCTGTTCTAAAGGGCATGAACATGACGGCTCCTGAAGACAGTGAGTCATCCCTGCACACAGGAAGCAACTTCTTCATCCAAATCTTGAACAGTTCCTAGAGAGGTTTCTCCGGTCTCTCTCCCTAGTCCTTCTAATAAAGCACCCAGGCTTATGATCCCCATCCCTGTTTTCTATGGCTTTGACAAGGGAGCTTCCTCATTACTCACAGTGGGGATAGTTTATTTGTTTAGTTCACTGGTTAGAAAAATAAGGGAGAGCCGAGCAATGGTGGTGCACGCCTTTAATCCCAGCACTCGGGAGGCAGAGGCAGGTGGATCTCTGTGAGTTCGAGACCAGCCTGGTCTACAGAGCTAATTCGAGGACAGGCTCCAAAGCCACAGAGAAACCCTGTCTCGAAAAAAAAAAAAAAAAAAAAAAAAAAAAAAAAAAAAAAAAAAAAAAAAAAACAAAAAAAGAAAAAAAAATAAGGGAGCTGTCGGACATTCCTAGCATTAAAACTTTAAAAGAAAAAAATGTATGTCCAACTCCACCTAATACTGAGTCCTTTCACCTCTCAAAGGGAATGAAGAGGCATTCCAAGGGAGTTATCATCATTCCTTATCATTGCTGAAAGACAAAAGCCACTCAACCCGTTGAATTCTTACAGGAATCCTTCACATTCTTAGAGGAAGAGGGGAGAGGATGTGGGAAGGCCACTGTCGCTAGAAGTACAAGTACGAAGTGTTCCTATGACAGGATGCTCGACTGAAATGCCTTGTTTCATCCAGGTAACGAGCCACATAGAGAAATGTTACCCTGGAAGAGCACTTCCCTGAGCAACCATAACCAAATACCAAACCGCATCCAACAGAATCGCCCAAGGACACCATGAACAGGCCAATGTGGCTTTCATCCTACCCAAGAGTAGAGATAATCCTGAGTCCTTCAAGAAATTTCAAAAGAGAAGAATTCCACCTTGAATTGGAAGGAAAGCTGTCCCCCTACGGAGCAGAGAATTCTAAGAATCAAGACTCAAGAATGGCTCAGCCCAACTTCTGAAACACAGAAATATGAAGTGCAGGACCCATGGGACAAATCACTGTGCCACCTGGCTGTCCCTTCAGAACCACAGCATTGATATGGGCGGAGCTTGTCGACCTTAACTCAGCAATTAAATGACCAGAACTGTGCTCAAGTTAGGACTGACAAGGTCAGCCCTCCAATGGGAAGTCTTCTCCAACAATTCCTCAACGTCCTATGTCTTCCTCGCAATTCCCATTCAAGGTAGCGTCAGGGAGCTCCAGGTATGGCTGTTGCCCTTTTCTGTCTATTTAACTCATAACTAAGATGGAATGTAACAGGGCAGAATGTCTCCATACGATACACCTCCATCCCAACCCCTAAATGCCTTCATACATCTGAGCCCGCTCAGTCCACTTAAATGTGAACTAAAGGTAGGCGATCCCCTAACACACTTAGCTCCTTGAGCATCTTGCAGCACCAGGTTTCCCGGTCCCGCACACCCCATAGAACAACTGCAAGGATTAACGGAAAGGGAACGGGCTCGAGGGCTCTGAAAAATGAGGCCTCTTTGATTACTTTCCCGTTTTCCTCAGTCACACTGGCACCTCTCCCTGCTACTCATAACTAAACCATTAAATATTTGAGTAGCTAACTCAGAGGTCTAGGCAGCCATGCTGAGGAACATGTAGCTGCTCAGTAAAGGAAAACAGAGGGGGGCTTGGTACAGTGAGGAAAGGAATAGAGGCCTGAGGGTCAAGAGCCACGGCCAGCCCAGGGACCTAGTCCTTCCAGGCACTCAACCCAAAAGTCAGCCTTAATTTTTCTTACTTTCATCCCACATCTCTTTCAAAAGATGACCGGAAGGTGAGAACTTGTGGCAGGTTGAACAGACTCTCCCAAATTTGTCCGCCTCAGTCTCGGAATGTGGTTATATTGGGAGCTAGTTTTTGAGGGTATTAATTAACCATGCTCATACAGGGTTTGGGTGGGCCTTAAATCAATGACTGGTACCCTGTGAGGGAAGAAGCCAGTCACAGGTGGTGGCTGGCACACACCTGTAATCCCAGCTATTCAGGAGGCTGAGGTAGGACACTCTCGAGTTCAAGCCTAGCTTATAGGGGCTGGAGAGACGGCTCTGCCATCAAAAGCATCCATAGTTCTTGCAGAAGAGTCAGATTTGGTTCCCTACACCTACACGAAGGTTCACAGCCATCTGTACCTCCAGTCCAAGAGGATCTGAAGCTCTCTTTTGGGCTCTGTGGGCATCAAGTGCACAAGCAGTGCACACACATGTATTCGGGCAAACATCCATACACATAAAACTAAGGTTCTTTAAAAAACAACAGAAAAAGCATCATGAACTCCACAGTTAGATCCTGTCTTAAAGGAGGAGGAGGAAGAAGAGAAAGGAGGAAGCAGATCAATCCTCAAAGAACCCTTGGCTTTTTGTTTTGTTTTCTGTTTTTTTGAGGCAGGGTTCCTCTGCGTAGCTTTGTTTGGAGCCTGGCCTGGAACTAGCTCTGTAGACCAGGCTGGCCTGGAACTCAGAGATCCACCTGCCTCTGCCTCCCTCTGCTGGGATTAAAGGCGTGCGCCACCATCCCTGGCCACTGAGCTCTTTCCTTTGCTGCTCCTCTGCATGCCAGTCATCCCCTCACCAGGCATGCGCCCCTACCCCATCCCACCAGGCAGCTCTGCCTCAGGCCTCTCCGGAAGGAATCTCCCAGCTGTTTAGAATGCTCTATTTCACTTCCACCTTCCAGATCTCAAATGCCACTCTTCCCAGAAGGCCTCTCAACACTTCACCGCCCTGAACGTTAAAAAAAAGAAAGATGGACAAATCTGTTTTTGTTCAAAAATAGGATTCAATCTAGATTTTGACATTAAGTAAGATAATCTTAAAAACCTGATACATGAGGGAGCTGGAGAGAGGGCTCAGGGGTTAAGAGCACTGACTGCTCTTCCCAAAGACCCAGGTTCAATTCCCAGCACCCACATGGCAGCTCACAACTGTCTGAAACTTCAGTTCCCGGGGACCTGACACCCTCACACAGACATACATACATGCAGACACCAATGCACATGAAATAAAATAAGTAGATTATATATTTTTAAAAAAAACTTGGTACGTGCTGAACAAAACATATGTACAGGCCAGATAGATTCTGCCTACAAGCCACAGTTCACAATGTCTGCCTGTCTGGAGGATAGAGAAGGATGCTGGCAGACAGGCACAATAGGTTCAGGGTTTACTGATTTTAGACACAAGGCACCTGAGCCTGCAGGAAGCCTGCAAGGACAAGAACAGGGGGGGGGGGGGGCGGGGCCCATACACTCGGTGAAGGAAAGGTAATATAAGCATGCCTCCTCAAATTTTGCTAACACAGAAGGCTGTCAGCTGGGGTGGCAAAGGAGCAACTCCACGCCCTAGAGTGGGCCTTTTAGTCACAACAAATGAGGGGCAGCCTATATTCGATTCTGGACCGTGCATGAGGCTCTGTCTATGTGGTCGGAGACCTATAAGCTGGTGCCAGACAACGTCAAGGCCGCCACATCTCCACCTTTTCAGAAACCAGCCTGAACACAACGGCCTTCCCAGCCATCCACGCCACCCATACCACCAGCCTAGAACGACTGTGGTCATTACCAACCTCCCCCGGGATCTGAGGCAGCCTCCCTGCTCTGTGCACAGGAATCCTTGCTGACCCCAACAGACAGTTCTAACAGGATCCTGAACTTCCTCCCAGTGGCCTGAAGGGCAGCGGCTGGACAGATCCCAGAAACAGGAGTCAGGGCTGGAGAGGTGCTCAGAGTTTAAGAGCCCTGGCTGATCTTGCAGAGGATCTAGGATTTCAGTTCCTAGCAGCCACACAGAGGCTCACAACCACCCTCATCTCTACTTCCAGTGGCTCTGACGCCCTACTCTTGCTGCTCAGTCACCAAGCACTCATGTAGTGCACAGACATACATGCTGGCAAAGCACACGTACACATCAAATACATGCATACATAAATCTCTGAAAAAGAAATGAAAGGAAGAAAGGAAGTAATGAGAACCGGGAGGACCCTTGAGGCATCCTTTAAGTTGGCCCCTCTGTTTTACAGAAAAATTGGGTCTTAAGAAAGGATTAATGTGCGCACTGGGAAACCTGCTGAAGTCAGAACTCAGGTAGCGACCTACCAGGCAGGCCTCTGTCATCTTGCTACCACACATGCCAATCCTTGAGTCACACGAGTAATCGAGAGAGAGGATACTATGACACCACATACAATACTGGGCTTTTCTGGTCCCATCTACAAGACACCACGGCAAAAAGTAAGAGTGCACTGGGTCACACTTCCACGCTTCTGCTGGCCCATCTGTCCCCGGGTGCTCTCATGTCCTCCAAGAAGGATGTCCCATGAGCAAAGTGTATACAGTGCCACAATTAGGTGATGCACAGCCCTGGCGCACCTGGCCCTAGGACGACATGAAATAAACAGGTCTGGTCTAAACCGTGGGTCATGGAGAAAACGGAAGACCTACGCTGCTTCCTAAGCTCACTTTCACGGGCTTTGCCTGCCTTTGCTAGAAGGAAAATAAGTGCAGGTTTTTTGGAAGAGGAAGTGATGCAGGTGAATGCAGCTGGCAAAGGGCAGGGCCCATGAAGGACAGAGGACAGCCAATCTTTCAAGTGGAGTGAAGCTTCCGGATGGGAGCACAGTCTACTGAATGGATGGGGGTTTCTCTAGAGCCCCCTTCACCTCACAGGCCAAGTCTTCCTTACTCTTACCAACAGTGGTGGCTGGCCTACCTCTTCCTTCGCCCTTCTCCGACCACTGCTCACAAACCCACCCAGGCACATACATACACTGGAAGAGCTGGAGAATAGTCCCAAGCATAAAGAACACAAAGCCAAAACCAATACCAGAGGAGCCTGTGACAGCTTCCAACTGGTCACCCCTAAACCATGGTGCTTCCGCCAATTTCTCTTCCAGAAATGGGGTCTGCTGACTTCTGAGCTGATGATTCCAAGGATCCAGAGTCTGAAAGCACCTAAACCTTTGGTCATGTAAAGACCACTATTCCTCAAACAGCCACTTTGCAAAGCACACACACACACACACACACACACACACACACACACCACCCTTGTGGCCTTGACTGTTCTCTTAGCTGTCCACCCACCTCCCGGAGAGGCAACCCGCCTCAGCTTCTCCCACATAGGACTTCCTCACGCATCCATTTTAAGGAACCAACTGTTTTATGGAGAGGAGAAAGTTCCCACATGCAGAAAAGACACTCCCCGGGGAGGATCCAACAAGAGGGTCACTCAGCACTTGTTGGAAGAAGATGTCAGCTGTGAACATGAAACAGGAGTGTCTTCCCCATGACGACACCACGCTGAATTCTCCCTAGCCAGCAGCAGCCACCGCCCTAGGACAGGAGGACACAGGACACACACACACACACACACACACACAGAGGAATTGCACATACACGTGCACACACGGCTGGACCCCAAGGTAGGAGAGGGGCTCGGGGAAGAGAGGGAACACCATGGTGGTTTGCAGGAGCTCCACCTCTGGGAATGGATTTGATGTCAAGTGTCAGCAAGTAAATTGCTATTGGCTTCTCAATAAGCAGCAGTAGTGAGTTAAGTGTTTCCCTGTATTGTGCAGGCTCTCACGGACTCAATACGGCAGTATTGACAGCACAATCACACAGTAATCCAGCCTCCTCTAATACCTACACTTCCTCAATGAAAATACACTTCCCACTTGGACATCCTCCCATTAGCTTTGGGCTGGAAATCTCTGGCCTCGCCCTTCCCCCAACTGCCCCCAGCCTGTGAAACTGGCAGCTGGCCCCCAAATGCCCCAGCCAAAGGGAGCATCCCAGCCAACGGATTGTCAGGGTCCAACCAAAAGGATAAACAGTCGGAGACCCACAGGAAAAGGCCTGTTCTCCCATCCATAAATCACCAGTGGGAAGGAAAGAAAAGTGATTCAACTCCTTAAGGATAAAAATCTCAGCAGTCACAGAGGAAAATTGATGTCCCCCTGCAAAGCAAGGGATGTCCGCTCTAGGGAGATGCACGCCTCCAAGTTTTCAGGCAGACAGAGGAACTCAAACTTTACCCAATTCAGGTCAGTTCTGAGACCTCTGTAAGATGCATGCTCTTGCTCAGGGACGTGTCATTTCCAAAAG
The DNA here is from genome assembly GCF_014885135.2 of Alexandromys fortis. NCBI lineage: Eukaryota > Metazoa > Chordata > Mammalia > Rodentia > Cricetidae > Alexandromys > Alexandromys fortis. Next base: position 17,251,240 of record NW_026067927.1, read on the forward strand.
GACCGTCTTCGTGTCCTTCTGTGTCCTCGCACTCACTGAGCAGAGCAAAGCGAGCATGCTAATTCAGCATGAGGGACTTGGCAAATGTAAGCCGATTTTCAAAGCCATTTTTCATGACTTTCAAAACCCCCTCAGATAGGCAGGAGGTAAAATTTTATTAAGGAGATCAAGGAAACTGAAGGTGAAGGAAAAATTAAGGCTGGGTGTGATGGCAGAGGCCAGAAATCCCAACACTCAGGAGGCTGAAGCAGGAAGGTCAACCATTTGAAAGCAGCCTGGAATACATAGTGACTGCTCCAAATAAACACATACATACATGCATACATACATACATATGTACATACATACAATACATTAGGGAGTCAGAGGCAGGTGCATCTCTGTGAGTTCTGTGAGTTCGAGGCTAGCCCAGTCTAGGCTAATTAAAACAAACACATACAAACACACACACACACACACACACACACACACACACGTAAGAGGCAGGTAGGTGGATCTCGGTGCATCCTGTGAGTCTGAGGCCAGTGTGGCCTGCAGAGCAAGTTCCAGGCTAGCCAGGTCTACTACAGAGAGACTCGGCCTCAAATAAATACACACATAAAGACATAAATAAATAAACACATTAATGAACAAATGGATAAACAAGAAATGATTTGCTGCTCAAGGTCACAAAGCAAACCGGCAGTAGATTTGATATTAGAGTCAGACTACGGGTCAGCAGGGTCAGCAGGTTATTTCCGTAAAGAGCCCGGGACCTATTTTAGGCCTTGTGGGCTGAATACTCTCTTGAGTCTTAGCTTTGCCACGCTGCACATGAAGGCAGCCCTAGACACAGAAATGGCCAAGCACAGCCAAGAAATATTGAGAGGTACAAATAGGCTCGCTACAGATTTTCATGTTATCATGAGACAGTACTCTTTTTTATGAACACACACACATTATCATCATCATCATCTAAAAATGTAAAAAAAAAATCATTCTTAGTCCAAAGGCAATTAAAAAAACAGGAACTGGGGCGTGGATCTGTCCTAGCAGCAACAGTTTGCAAACTCTAGGCCACTGAGACTTTGAAATACTGAAACTACCAGCCTGTAACAGTAAACAATGATCATTCTCAGGCTTACACAATTGTAACTTTCTGTTCCAGTCAAAACTACTTGATTGCAGGAAAATGGGGGGGGGGGGCTCAATGTTAACCTGTATCAAATTTTTTAACTAAACTTTTTCAAACATAAAAATACAGGCCCCCCCCTCCATATCCCTGACAGCGATACAGCTGCTTAACAGGCAAGCACAGCGCTAAGACTCTAGTAGAAAACTCTTTTTATGGGAATTTCTACACGAATTTCAAAGTAAAGAAATTTTCCATAAACACTCCATGCATGCCCAAACCAGTGGCAACTGGTTTAATATGTTAACTGCAGAAGGCATTTGCATAACCAGCAAGTGAAGACCCCTTAGACACAGAGTTAGTGGGAAGGAAATGATACCTTCCCCACTCCCCAAACAAGGAACTTAAGTCTGTGTTCAGCAAGCAGAAGCCTGGCTAGGAAGGGGTTAATGCCCTTCCAGGCTGGGATCTGATAAATGGCTGTGCGGAAAGCAGGTCCCCTCACTTTGAGATATGATGTCACTAACCTTTATTGATCCACTATCAGGGAACTTTGCTTATCTCTCTCCCGTGATATAGTGGCCCTCCTACGCTCAACTAGTGTTTAATACACTGCTAGTGCCTCGCCCTCCACATCGCTCAACACTGTGGAGCATGGCTGCCGTGGGGGCAATATTTCATTGCCAGGGATTGCCAGCACCGAGGCTTCCCAGAGACAGGAGAAGGAAACACCTCTTACCACTTCCTTCTGCAAAAGTAGGTTGACCGGGGGCCTGACAAGAAGGGACAAGAAGGGACAAGGACCCTGAGACTCCCTAAGAGAGTTGCAAGTCCCCAGCCTCCCCCACTACCTTATTCTTTACTCCCTCCTAGCATGAAAAGGCAACAATCAGGCAACCACATTCATGCTGGCATTTGTAAGCACCTCCCAGTCAGAACTGCCTTTCAGAGCAAAGAGCTCCCTGGCTTTGCCTGTCAGTGGGTTCAGGACCTCAGGCCCTGGCAGGGTGGAGAACACTGCCCGTCCATCAAAGTGTAGGACAGTCAGTCAGTCACTCAAGAAGCAACTGGGAAGAAGGCAGAGAACATGCTTAGAGGTGGCCAGGCAGGCCCCGATTCCTTAAGACAATTGGGTTCCATAGCCTGGGGCTGTATGGCTGCCACACACCAGGTTAGGTGTCCCCACCGGCTCCCAACCCACAGGCAAATAGTGCATCAGGCACAACCTATACCACACCCAAGGGTGAGGAGCACCAAGTGCCAACAAACACAAGGCCCACTTCCAGCCTCGAAAGATGGCTACCTTCATCTTTACCAATCTCAACTGGCCTCTCAGGCTGGGCCAAGATCCCAGCTATTGCCCTTCATACCCCACACCAGAAGCCAGGGGCAAAGGCTTTGCCTGTCCCATCCCATCCCTGGGAATAAGGGCAGTAGGCCTCCCAGAGAAAGCTAGCACGCCCTTCCACGGCCCCTGGGGCACTCAGAATTTGCCTAATTGAACATTAACAAGTTGCTACAATAAAGTTCCCCTGTTGTGAGCTGGAAACTTTTTGGGCAACAACAACAGAAGTCTTGTTACAAACTGCTCTCCAAGCCAGCCTTCAGCCCCAACAGGTGTGAACAAGATTTAAACCCCTCCTCCAAAACAATGCAGTCCAAACAAAGGGGAAAGTCAATCCTAACCTCCTGGGGTTTCTCCTAGTCCAACGTCTTCGTCACTCACTCAGCCTGAGGGAGCCAAAGGAAAGGTTGTGAGGCTCTTCAGGCCTGCACTGGTGAGAACTCTCCAACACAAGGAGCATGCTTCCTTCCTGGCCTCAGCATGGTGCCATCTTGGATGCCCCAACTTCCCACTGTGTCCCCCTGTCTCCACTGTGCTACAAGGCACTAGGTAAGAAGGGGAGGCCCCTCCTCACCTTCTGCCGGCTCTTCTACTACCTTAGGGCTCCCTAATTCCGCCAGCTGAGGAACCTCAAGAGCAAGCTTTCCTACCTAACCCGTAGTCATCTGCAATGTCTTGCTCTTGAGGGCTAGGTAGGGGAGGAAAGAAAGCCAAGAGAGAAAAGGAAAGACTAGAATCTTCCTCTTGGAAAACAAGTCAGAGTCCAAGCTGGTCTTTATTCTAAAGGTTCACAGATACCTCCTGACACTTCCTTCCTCAGGATACCTAAGGAAAGACAGGCCTCCAAAGATTCAATTGTCCATTAAAAAAAAATGCTGTGTCTGACACCAGACCAGAAACACGGGCCTATGTGTTGGGCAAGAGAAGGAACTATCCATCCTTGATTTTTTTTTCTTCTCTCTCTTTTTTTTCTTTTTCCTTTTGCTCTGGCGTACTAAAGAGAACACGGTATTTATCTGGAGATTTCTTCCCAAAGCCAACCACATAAAAAGGACTTGAAAAGAGCTTATCGGACGAACGATTTGCTCACACAGCCATTGCCGGAAGTGGGAATCCCAGCAGGGAAGTGTATGAGCCCCACTGCCCCTGAGTGGACAATCTCAGGCAGCTCTTATTCCTTCACTTCAGACAAGGGAGAAAGAGGGAGGCCAGACAGGACCACAGCAAAATGAGCACCAAGAAAAAAAAATCTCTTTCCTTCATTCTTCCGCTCCAACGATGCGAAGGCAAAGCACCCATGCAACCACTGGGGGGGGGGGCACGACGACTCAGAGCCCACACAAGCTCACATCTAGTCCACTAGTCCACCCTCACTCTTCCTGTCTGTCCTGCCCTCTTCTGCGTACTCTTGGGCTTGTCAGGGATTTTTTTTTTTTTAATGACAAACACTAACCACCCGGCTTTTAATAAAAACTTCTTTGCTCTCCCAGTGTCAAGAATAAAATTAAGGCCAGGTGGTAGTATCACGTGCCTTTAATCCCAGCACTCAAGAGGCAGAAGCAGGCAGATCTTTGTGAGTTCGAGGCCGGCCTGGTCTTCAAGAGCTAGTTCCAGGACAGGCTTCAAAGCTATAGAGAAACCTGCTTGAAAAACCAAAAACCAAAAATAAATAAATAAAAATAAAATAAAAAAAACACTAGAATACAATTTTTAAAGTAGAAAGCAGCCACAAAATATACACACGGTATCCCTTAATACTAGTCCTCAACTTTCCCTACCTCCAAACCAAGAGCCCGTGGGAGAAGAGCAGCCAGAGTTGGACCATAATATGTAAATGCCCACCATGAAGGAATCTGTTTTCCAACAGTTTAGACCAATGAACCTTATAGCATGAAAACAGATCCCACAGGGGTATAAACATTCCCTTTCCTCTATGCCCCCCCCACACTCCTGCAGGCAGGCAGAGCAAGCGCCTCCCAGGACCCCACAGAAACAGAACAGCCCCCTTAAAACACCACCATAAATGTTCAAAGGCCCAAGTCCTCCTTCCAGGTAGCTGGGAGGATGTAATTGGTGAGGCAGGAGATTAGAAATATTGGCAGCCTCTAAGTAAGACTTTAATTTACTGGCAGATCAATAGAGCCGGGGTTATATTGGCAAAGTGTCTACAGCTCTATTGACTCACGCGATGCCTCTTATCAATTTATCAGAAATCTGGAAGTCAGAAGATATTGTTTGAAAGGAAAAAGAGAAAGGGGGTGGGGAAAAAAGAAGAGGAAGCAGGAAGAGGTGCAGAGCAGTAGGAAACCAGGCTCCAGTGCAAAAGTGCCTAAGAATTTTACTCCTGCCCAAAGATGCAAATGCATGACTTCAGAGTTAACTAGCGAGCCTTCCTTGAAGGCTCCCCGAGCTTGTTCACAGGATTCCATTTCCCATAAACCTCTGGAGGCCTGTGGGGGGGGGGGGTCCTTGTGTGTTTCTTTTCTAGTTGGTTTAGTAGCAGACTGCTTCCTCTGGGTTCAGTACCGCTTGCCTAAGGAGCAGGCAGTCACGGGGAATGCCCCTCCTGCTCAACTTGGGGTTTGTTTTATTTTGTTTGTCTTGCTTTCAACTGCCTCTCCAGTTCTACCTCAGCCAGAAATCCTCTTAACTTCTTCTTCTCTAGTCTATTTTTTCAAAAAAAAAAAAATTAAATGTACAGGAGGCATTTATCCTACTCTATCACACCGCTCACAAAAATTCTGCGACACTCACAAGGACATGTGGTCTCCAGAGGCATGACGAAGCAGACTCGGGTCCCACAAATCCTCACGCAGGGCATGGAAAAGTTATCACAAACAGTTAATCGTCACTGGAAAAGGTTTCGAAATATCCCAGGTCACTAAGAAAAAAAAATGTCAAGGGAAGAAATGTAAACATTAACACTTCAAACCCAAATGTCCACACCAGAGAAACCTGAAGGCTCCCAAGTTATTTCTGCCCAGTAACTCTAGGGGGCAGGTCAAGAAGAAACGGAATCTGGAGCATTCCAATGATCAGGAGGCCAAAGGGGAAAGCGATTTTCCTTGGTTTGAAGGAACCACAACCGGCTTGTGATGGTCCATTTTGGTCCCTGCCTCATACAACAAATTTCTGCTTAATTGCTGTTTTGCATCTCGTTGAGACATCGAGTAAACAGTACTTAAGTGTTTCCAGACAAAAACAATAACTCACTAATGACTAAGGCACTGCTAATTAAAATGCCCCTGTGATGGCGTGACTGGACTCAGAGCCACCGCAAGGAACAGAACTGCACAGGCCTCGAACACGTGAACCAGAACCCGACCATACAGGGAAGGGAATGACTTGCTCCTTCCTCTGTGGGTCAGAACGGCCCTGTGGTGTGACTGTTAAGGAAGGGAACCCCTTCCAGGAACTGTGGCTAGGGTGTGGGGTTCAGCAGGACGCAAGGGGTGCAGGCTTCAGAAGGAAGCAAGCATGCTAACGAAGGCACATTCCAGAAGCTTCTAGGCCAGTGGATGGTCTGACAGGGTCCTCAGGATTTTGTGCATTTCCCAAGATCTTCTAAAGAAGAGGCAAATGTGTTAAGCAAGCCAAATAGATGCCCTTTCTGGAAAGTCTGGCAGACACCATAATCTGCTCTGAAGGCTCCAAAGTTCAAGTCCCTTTCCGACAAAGACAGACTGGGAAAGGAGGAAACGGTGCCTGCTACCATTTGGCTAGCACTAAAGGGTCACCTTAACCCAGTTTCCAGCTTTCCCAGGGCTCCTGACAAAGTCCTAAACTCTAGCAAACTCTTCTTCTTCCAAACCAAAAAAAAAAAAAAAAAAATCAAAACAGGCAAAGTCCCCAGCAGTGAGTGGGACCTCAGCAAAGCAAAGAGAAAGGCTGGCCAGAATCTCCAGGCTAGCAAACGACTTTCCCTTCCTCCTCCGAAAGCAGGTCAAAGACCCACTAGTTAGCACCAGGAAGGGAGTGGAGGGAAGTCATTGAAACCACAGGGGCCTAATACCCATTTGTATTCACACTCAGACCCTTTAGGGATGTAAAATCGGAGAGGCTGAACTGTTTACATTCACCTAATGGCCAAGTAAACAAATCTGAGCTGCGCAGGCCCCCTCTACACAGAGTGGCCAGTCAGTTTTTCAGACCCCCAATGTAGCATGGTTCTCTTCCTACCCCATCCCAGCTTCTCAATGGGCCCATCTTAATTCTGTCCAACAGGGTCATAGATGCTTCCTAAAAAAGCCCAGATGCCCCCTTCCTCATCTGTGCAGTCTATGTCATCAGAGGACACGCGGAGCAAATTCTCCTACCCTGAATGCCATCACCTCCACGGAGAGGGGGCTTTGGGCATCGGATGCCACCCCCTCCCCACCTCCCAGGGTCCCACAAGGCCCATAATGGCCCTGCAAAACCTTGCTAAGGACTTTAGGGTCTGACCTAGGAAGAAATTTCCCCTCCTTTCAGGCACCTCTAAGAGCTGGTCCTCAAAGGCCACAGCTGTTCAAGAATTCCATCTCAGAGACACCCTCCTTCCTAAAAGACCCTCCCCACAGCACAATCAGGCCTTGGCCAAGGGAACCAAAGCTATGTGATATCCTAATACAAAGCCAAGTTATATCCTAGAAAACGTGAACAGTTTCAACTTGACTGGGGGGGAGGGGTGGGGGGTCACGACACTCTTTTTACATGCAGATTTGAACTTTTCACCCAGGGTCAGACAGCTGCAGGGCTGTCCCTAGCAGAGGCCAGGGCCAGGCCCCTTCTACCTCACACTCCAGGGTTTGTTTTGTTTTCTGCCTGCCCAGGAGGCCAGTCTGTTAAAGGAATTAAGATACCTCCCTGCTTCAAAACCCCAATCCACACCCACTTCTTGGTTTAAGACGGGCACACTAGCCTCCGAGAGGGGGCCCTTGGATGGGCTAGGAGGTGAAACTGGCTGAGCGACCTGAGACTGGTAATACCAAGTACAATTGTTTCTTATCGCAGGCACTGACTAAGGGATGGGGCGGGGGTGTCAATAGTGTGAAGCAGGTTCCTCGGACACAGGCTCCTCACAGCAGCTCTTTCGGACAGACAGGTCTCACTACTTTCCCTTAAAAAGAGCCATAACGTGGGGCTCAGTGGTTAAGAGCACTTGCTGCTCTTGCAGAGGACCTGGGTTCAATTCCTAGTACCAACAGGGCAGCTCACAGCGGTCTGTTACATCAGCTCCGGGGAACTGGCTACATCCTTTTCTAGCTTCTGCAAGCAGCAGGCACACAAACAGTGCAGACAGACAGACACTCAGGCAAAACATCCAGACACATAAAATTAAAATGTATTAAAAGGAGGGAGAAGTCAGCTAATCCCAGCACTCAGGAGGTGGGGCCAGATTGTTCTCTGAGTTGTTCATGGCCAGCCTTGTCTACTGTGAGTTCCAGAGTTCCAGACCAAGGCTGTGTAGTGAGATCCTGACTTTTAAAAGATTCTACTATTCAAAGGACTTAAATTGGTTGGCATGCCTGAGGGCTCAGATTAAACCCCCAGCACACAGACACACAGACACACTGAGGACTCCCTACCCAAACATGCACCACTTGCTTTTTAAAATAAGGGTCTCACTCTGTAGCCCCATAGGCCAGGAACTCACTTGTGTAGCTACACAAATTGACCTTGAGTTTATGGCAATCCCCCTGGCTCAACCTTCCCAGTTGAAGGATCCAGAAGTAAGACACCCTTTTGGATTCTGCAGAAAGCTGTCCTGGAAGACATCGGGGTGCTCTACCTTGGGACAGAATGGTGAAGCTTTGTGAACACCCCCCAAATCCCACATCACAGGGTTACTTATGAAACTAACCCCAGTGTCATATTTGACCCTCCTGGGGCTCCCGAAGGGAGCTAAGGAGCTGAGTGCAGACTAAGCCCAACGTTTAGAACCTCAGGAAGGGGCCAAGGGTAACTCAGTTCCACCTACTAAAACCTCTGGAGCCAGGACTTTTACTGCAAGATCTGCCTGTCCACAGCAGGCAGTCACCGAGGCTATAGGATTCGGCTGATGAGAACTGAGAGGTGCCCTAAATAAAAAATACAGGGTTTTGAGGCTTCATTCATAATTTTTAAATGCTGATTCCATGCTTAAATGGTCACATTTTTAATAAGCTGTACTAAATAAAAGGTCATAGTAAAGCTAATACTGTTGTACTTTTGAACATGGTCAGTAGAAAACTATCAAACTTCATTTAAAACTTTATAAAATGGTGTGTATCTATTGAACAACCTTGTTCTAGAACCTCTGCCTGCCTGCCTTTCCCCTTCAGACAGGAGCGGCAGAGAGTAGTCTCCTTGTTTGTCTGAAGCACCACCCACTCCCAAGCATCTACTTTTAACTGGCCTAGGTCACGTCAATATCCCAAAACACCCTCACCAAATTTAAAAAAAAAAAAAAAAAAGTGGGGTCAAACCAGCTCAGGAAGGTGGCATGTCCTTTCTCCATAGGGTTTTAAGCCCTATGGCTAGGTTCTAAAATATACTGGAAAGTTGTTGATGTGGGCTTAAAGAGAAGATTACCCACGATAAAGCCAGTCTTAGACTCTACCCTGATCTCTTACTATCAAGAGCAGAATGTTCTGCCTGAAGTGCTCTCCCTAAAATGCCCTGTAGGACACGGAAAACTGAGAAATGTGAGCTCGTGCGCTCTCTCTCTCTCTCTCTCTCTCTCTCTCTCTCTCTCTCTCTCTCTCTCACACACACACACACACACACACACACACACACCCTCCCTCCTACCCTCCCTCCCTCCCAGGGACCGCACAGAAGAGGCCCCTTTCTTATTAGGCCGAGCCTATTCTACCACAAGGGATCACAAGGCCAGTCTCATTTCTTTATGTAAATGAACGTTTTAGTCACCTCCTCCAAGAAGAACAGCAGCATGTTGGGCCCATCCTGTAGTGCACACAATTACAGCCATTTGCAATCCGGCAGCAGGATTAACACAGGAATGCGCTCTGCAACTTTGGGGGGCGGGGGCTAGGAAGATGGGGTTCTCCCCGGTTGGCCCACCCAAAGCCCTGAGACTCTTCCACGTCTAGGAGAGTCAGAAATTCCAAGTTGCTATGGCTCAGGACTCTAAAGGGGTGGAGGGGGGGGGGTGAACAGGGGCCAGCAGTGGGCGGGAGGGCGGAGGGAAAGCTTGCATTAGGGGCACTGGCCCTCCTGGCGCTTTGATCCCCTCCGTCCCAGAGCCGGTCGCTAGGAGAAACCAACTTCTCTCCTTGGGTTAATCAAAACCAAATTACTCAGGAATGTGGCAGGACAGGTCTGAGCTTCCAGGTCCCTTTGTCTTTGAGGATTTAAAAATGAAAAAAAAAAAAAATTAAAGAAGAATCGTAAAGCAGATGGCAGCGGTTTACCCAATAGGTAGAGTGAAGGGGTCTGAGGAAGGAATCTGCTCCATCTTCTGTCCTCAGAAAGACACCCACAAACTTCCTGCTGAAGTTAGTTCTTTCTATAATGACATTATTTCTGTAGATTAATTCCAAAGGTCAGAGAAAATTTCCATTTATCCTTAAGGCCCCAACTAAAAGACCTAACATTATAAGTTCTCAAATACAAATAAAAAAATACAAGGAGGCGGGAGAGAGGGCTCAGGAGTTAAGAGTGCATAGTGCTCTAGCAGGGGACCCAAGTTCAGTCCCCAGCACCCACGTGTGGGTAGCTCACAACTGCTCCAGCTCCAGGGAGATCCCACACAATCTCTGGCCTCTGAGGGCACCTGCACTCTCACACACGTGGAGAGAGTGAGAGTTTCATAGAATTTAAAATAAATCTTTTTTAAAAAAAAAAAAAAACAAGAGTTAAGTAGAGTTAAGTGAGTGACACATATCACGACCTGATTGTTAAAAGCAAAGTAGGTGAGGCATGGTAGCGTACAGCTTTAATCTCAGGACTCAGCAAGCTCAAGGGTAAGCAAAACCTCATCTCTGGGAGTTCAAGACCGGTCAGGTCTATCTACCTGGTAAGTTCCAGGCCAGCAGGAGATACCCTGCCTCAAAAACAAACAAACAAACAACAACAACATAATAATAATAAAGACAAAAATCCACATAAACTGAATAAAACTCCACTTTTCCCAAAACAACAAAGTCTAGGGCAGTTCTCAGCATAGGGTTCCTCCTGCAGATGCTGAATCTCTCCTAGCTGTATCAGAAAAATAATTTTCTTCCCAGAATGATCTCCCTGAGTATCACCAGACTCTCTGGCTCAACTGTTGTCCAAAAAGCTTAGGAGTCCATGACCCACAACTGAGCAGTTTACTGGGAAAGCAGGCTGGGTGTGCTGGCCAGGCCTGCAGCAGTGATGTAGAAAGACAAAGATGAAAGGAACCTGGGCTGGAGCTGTATGAAGGCCTCGCACCCCCTCCCACAGGCTCACAACTTCGGTAGGACCTGACACTCCTTAAGATGAGGGGCCTGCACTCCAGATCCCTGGACACCCTAAATTGCAGCACCCTAGTGCAGATCATCATCAGGGACCCCCAGCAGCAGAAGTACGAATGCCTCCAGCAACAAAACCTGATCAAAACTCCTATCTGTACCCCGTCCCCCCCCCCAAAAAAAAAAAAAGATAAACAGCATTACCAGTTAAGCTACAGAGCCTGAACTCAAAAGATAAAGGGTAGCCAGCACACAGCCAGAACTACCAGCTGGCCATAAATCGTGCCTGGCCCCAGGCACACAGTTATCTGGGAGGTTGCACTAAAGTAACTTTTAGAATCCTCTTCACCTTATCTGGAGGCCCAGTCAAAGGCACATACATCACCAGCTTAGATCTCAGCCATTAGCATTGTATTTAGACTTTCCAAAACAAGACCATCCCAGTAGGCCCTTTCCCAATTTCCAGGCACAGCTGTGGACTTTCGCCCCCTTGACTAACAAAATTAGTCTGTGCGGCGTCAGAAGATCCCTTAGTGTCTTTTCCCTCCTTCAGAGCCTGGCCGAGGTGCTCCCTGGGAGGAGCACGCATTAGGGCAGCCAAGGCCCCACCACGTGGAGAAGGTAGAGGGAGGTAAAGACAGGAAGGGAGGAGGAAGAGAGGGGAGAGGGAGGAAGGAGGGGAGGAGGAGACTCTGACTCCTTAAGTGCAGAAAATGACTTGCCGATCCTGGGAGGACTGGAGTCAACAGAAATGTCCAACATGCTATGGGCCAAGACTGGAAATGCAGCCAGTCCCAGGAAGTGTGGAGAGGAGGATGTCCAGCTGACATCACAGGTTGCAGCAAACATGTTATTTTAACTTAGTCCCACCTGTTGATGCTTCCGCCCGGAGATTGATGTTGTCTGCATCCACTGAGCAGCCTGCCACAGACCAGGATGTTACCTCCTCAAACTCTAGCTCACCACCATGCCCTAAAAGGAAAAGCTACTGAGCTTCGGATGCTAAAAAGACTACCATGAAATTAAGCCCACAGAACCATCTGATTATCAGATGGGTCAAATCACAAGCTCTGGGGGCCCGCTACTATTCAGACATGGCAGCGGCGGTGCTGTACTTGGCGGGAGATGCCAAAGACTGCCACCTCTTCATCCTGGAGAAACAAACTATCTTGTTGTCCTCAGCTAGCGGACGGTTTACCTCCCCAGGCCATTCCTAGAGACAAATCTGACGGTCATGTCAGCAGGAGAGAGAGCTACTGACATCAAGTGGCCACAAAGAAGCCACTTGAGTTAAGGATGCTACACACGCTTAGGTATTTATATGTAAATAGAGCCAAGACAAAAAATGTTCACCGTAAGTGCCCCCTACTAGGAATTACCCACCCACAAATATCAATAGGAAACATGGCCTGAGGTACACTCCTATTTCCCAGAGGTGGGAACAAGAGGGGACATCCTTTTGGAACAGACTCTCACCAGGACTCTGAATTAGTAAGCTGTCGTTGTTTAAATATGGCGAAATGGAAATAATCATAAAAGCTCTAATTGTCACTAAAGACTGATAAGCAAAGACTGACAGAACCAAGCACCTGTATTTCAAGGTAGCTGGTAAAGCAGCTGAGAGCTCAGCACTATGGTTGTGGGACCCTTCTTCGGGCCACAGGCTGCCTCGCACAGCAGGCTGGGATTGGGCCAGCACTGGAATGCCCAGTTTGCCACACTGGACCACATGGTTCCCATGACAGATGGCCCTGCAGTGAAGATGCTGTGATCAGGTCAGCTGGTTCGGGAAGGGGACAAACTAGAAGGCGGAAGACAGGAAGAGCTCAGGGCAGAAAGAGATCAGGCCACTCAGGCTGGGAGGCCTAGCAAGAGAGAGGCTGGGGGGGGGGGAGGGCACATGATAATTAACTCAGCAAGTTGATAGTATTTGCATATAAATGTCTCTACAAATCACTACAAACAAGCCAGGACAAGTCAGGCCTATTAGCATATATAAGCCAGCACAGGAAGGCCTCTCTAGGTGGGTCATGGAGTGGGCTGCTCACTTAGGGGGCCTCCTGCCAGGCTTGTTGGGGGGGGGGGCGGTGGAAGGCACGTGGGGAAGATGGGAGGGGGAGGGTACTGGTTCTAAGGCAGAGAGACCTTAGGGCCCCAGGACACTTTCAGGATGTCAAAAGGAGGAAGTTTATTCACAGCCAATAAGCAGAGAGTGAAAGAAATTGGGGACCTTCATAACCCTCTAACAGGGGCTGGTGAACGGAAAAGTGGCTAGGGCCATCCGCAGGGAAGAAACGATGGGGGTGAATGGAGGCTAAATCTGGATGGGGGTGAATGGAGGCTAAATCTGGATGGGGGTGCCTCCATATGCTAAGCTCTTGTCTTCGACGTTACTGAACTTGAAGTCCAGGTGTGAGCTCACACCCTCTGACACATAAAATAAGGGAGACTCAAAGAAGTTGAGGGGTCGGTTAAAAAAAAAATCACACCGGAAAAGGCCCCAGCGCTGGGCCTAGCATTAAGGGCCTCCACAGTGGGGTCAGGAAGACCAACGATGGCATGGAGTGAATGGGCTTCCAGAAATGCAGGCCCTCTGACCCATGGAACCCAGCTGAACAACTGGGTCCATATGTGAGGGGCTCTGATCATAGATGTCTCCGTTTTCCTGAGTCATTATTTTGTAAATGATAAATAAAAATGAAAGAGGACATGCCTCCTTCTTGATCTTGGCTGTCGATTTGACTACTAGACCTGGAGTCAACTTGCAGGAGTGCTGGTCACTCCTATAAGGGGTTTTCTTGATTATTCGAAGCAGGAAGACCCACCCTATGCCTGGGTGGCACCTTCTGGAAGAAAGCAGCTTGTTTTCTGTCTGCTTGCACTCACTCTCACAGGCCAAATTATGGATCCCATAGATCTGGACTCCACCAGTATCTTAAGAAACTTCTTTGGGGTTCCGACACAGACCAAAGCCATGCACCTCTCCAGGAATCCTCTAGGCCCTAGGTGCCGTATTAGAAGTGCTGAGACAAGCAGCCCATGGACTGAACAATTGGACAACCAGGTTCTTGGCCTCCCCAGCAGGAGACAGCCATTGTTGGAACTATCCAGTCCACATCCAATAAGCCAGTCTAATAAATCCCCTTTCAATACAGATACTCGTTCTATCCACTCTGTTCCTTTGGAGAACCTGCCCCATACAGATCTCCCTTTAAAGACCTACAAGCTCTCTGTATCCCCCAAACTTATTTGTAGGCTTAATAACTCTCGAAGGAAAACCAGTTTCCACTTTCTCTCTGAAAAAGGCACCAGGGTAGGGAGGTGGGGTCGTCCTGTTTGTTTACCTCACTTGAATTCTGGAGTCAAGGTCTAACCACTAGTCTTGACCTCCTGATCCTCCTACCTCGGCCCTCCCAGAACGCTGGGATTATAGGCATGTGGCACATTCAGCTTATCTGCAACTATGTACACCCTCAGAGTGGGCAGAACACCATCTTACAAAAAGAGTAAGCAAAGCTGGCTGCCGATCACACACCAATAACCCCAGCAATAACTGCCGTCAGGTTAAAGTGGCAGCACACAGGAGCCTGGCAAAAGTCAGTGCTCTGGGAGTGACGCCCACCCCCACCGGTGACGCACGGCTTTCTTCCTTACGTGTCCAGAGGCTGCCACTACCACGAGGATGCAAATATTCCGCAGAGATGGTAGGGCTGATACAAGGAAAGCCAAATCCACTTCCCCAAACCAGCCAAATGTGCATTAAGAACCAAGGCCCTGAGCCAGAGAGCATTTTAGGAAGCAGGTCTCAAAACAGCACAAGCGGCTTCTTACATTGTCTCTTGAGCAGTTAAGAAAAACTGTTTAAAAACAAGAACAACAACAACAAAACAAAAAAGTTGCTGAGGGGCATTTAAAAAAAAATAAAAAATGAAAAGTCCAGATGTCCTTTCCCCTATTTCCTCTGGCCAGGGCATAGCAGAAGTCATCTAAAGTAGGCCACTTAGAGAGAGACTAGAAGTATGGGGAACAAGGGAGCTCGCGTCCACACGGATAGTGTGAACTCCTGGAAGGGTGTTGTTTTAGACACCAAAAGGGAGACTTGCATCTGAACGGGCACTTATAGGACTCAGGAAGGGGCCTGGGGCCTGAAACCAGCTATCAAATTAAGACCTGGATCTTCTCTGTGCTGGGCTGATCTGACTTCAGCCCCTCTGATCAGGAAGGTCCAGTGAGAGTCAGACAGTCCCCTTTGAACTGGAATTTCAACAGTGAAAAACTCACAGCAAGCCGGTGACTGAAGTGTAGGCAGACACCAGTTTATCCAAATTTATAGCTTGGTCAATGCTCTCAGAAGAATGAGTCTCCAATCCTGCTGGCTGGAGTCAGGAGCAAGCAACCAAGAAATCAGCCAAGTTACCCCCATTGCTCACTAATAGTAAGGCTCCTCAGATAATAAGAATCACTGACAAGGCCCACTCCCAATCTGTCCAATCCGACCACAATCATCCTCAAGATCACCCCACGCATTCAACCCCCTCCCAATTCACACCAGCCCCTGCTTGCAGAAGCACCCAGATAGAGGTCTGTGGCTCAAGGCACTGGCAGGACAATGCATAACATCAGTTGCAGATGGAAAAACCCACCTCCTAGCTGGGAGAGGTGGTACAGGCCTCTAACCTCAGCACCTGGTTTGTGAGGCAGAGGCAGGAGGATCTTTGAGACCAGCCTGGTTCCGGACAGCCAGGGCTGTTACAGAAAGAAATTCTGTCGTGGAAGAAAACACACACACACACACACACACACACACACACACACACACAAATAACAATAACAACAAAAACCCACCTCCTTTGCATTTGGCTCAACTGAGCCAATTTTCTCACTTTCACTTAAAGATTTCCTAGCAATAACTTCATATACCCCAGAAATCCCTAACTCTTGCCCCAAAAGATCCATTTAAGATCAGATTCAAAAAATTCACTTCAGAGGGAAGATGGCTTTTTAAGACCTTGATGGGATTCCCTTTCTCCCAGAAAAGGAGATAGCCTTTTCCATCTCCAAGTGGAGTGGCCTTGCTACAGCCTCAGTACCAAACCAGTGGGAATCAGAAGGGGTAGGCGGTAGGAAGGTAGTCAACTGTCTGGCCTGTCTCAAGTCTCCTTTCTCTGGAAGCCTCAGACCTGACCTGAAGTGGGGGGTGGGGGGGTGGGATGCAGTTAAAAACCACAGCAGCTCTTCTCAGGAGGCAGGGAAGGTAGGATTCCTCTGGAGAAGCATGTTATACACACGCACGCGTGCGCGCGCGCGCGCGCACACACACACACACACACACACACACACACCACATTAATCCTCTTGTTGACAGGCCTATATGGTGGGAAGGGAGAATGGCTCACCCAAAAGGCAAATAAAGCTTCAGGTATATCACTAAGGGTCCTGTGTTGGGTTAAAACAACACAATACAATTCTTGATGTGCGACCGAGCCAATCTGCCAGCTCATGCACTCTGTCTGCTCCCGTTTTGAATTGCATCTTTATCCTTGCAAAAGCAAGAAGCTCGAGGAATCAGGAGTGAAAGAAAGGCAGAAAACACCCAAAGGAGGATATTTATAAAAACAAGGACTTTAACAAATCGGCAGCCGGGGCCACTTTAGAGGGCACAGAACTTTTTAGAAATACTCCTGTCACCGCTACCTTGGTGGCTTATCCTCAGTCCTCACTAGCCTGCTCTGTGACCCGAAGGATGAAAACCAGGATAGGAAGAAGGGGGGGACCTCTACGTCACTGCCTCTGAAGCCTTAACACAACTTTGCTGTCCGTCAACTGAAGCTAGGCCTTGCCTTCCCAGAGTCCCTGGCTCCTGTGTCTGTAACAGTCATTTGCCACATACAAAAAATAAAAATAAAAACCAAAACAGCCCTCTAACATCTGATTGTCAATTCCTGAGAACCGTCTGGCAATCAACTTTAAATCATACAGATAATAAATCTGACAGTTGTTGATTTGATAGTTTTGCTCCTTAATCTGGAATTGAAAGCAGCTTGCCAAGGACCCAAGCCTCTCCTCTGCCTGTGCCTCTCCCTCCAGGCAGTTTGAGGAAACCTTAGCTTCCGTGTGTCTGTTTTCTCAGTTTCAGTGGCTTCATAATGCAGGCCACTGTGCTCAGGACAGAACCAGTACCTTTAGGACCTTACCGCGCCTCGCTCTTGCGGAGGAATTCCCTGGCTTGGATTCCATTAAATCGGGCTGCTTAGTTTCCTGACCACAGTCCTTTAACTCAGGGAGAAAGGACTGGGGAGTCACAGCTATGCTGCGATTCCTAACAATAACCATTACAACCAAATCCTCAGACCAGAGCATGTGGACGACCCGACCAAGTTTGAGATAATGGAATCTGCCTTCCTGTTGTGTTTGGATGGAACGGCCTCCATACCGGGTAATTACAACAGCCTTGGGAACCCGAGGAGGCCAACAGGCCCAAACAGTACAGAAATAGGCCAGCCTAACAGCGAGCAACCATTTTAATCACAAATGAAAGCATAAACCACAGCACAGACTGTACTGCTTGAGGTTGCTACAGCGAGCATCAGGTGCAGTATTCTTGCAGGGCTGGCCAGCCGGGAGGCGGGGCTTAGACAAGCTTCCTGAGACCAGACTCCCTATGGCCTCCTTGCAGGAAAGACTCATGCATGGCCTTAGGTTGGGAAGCAAGCTAGGAACTCTGCCAGGCACCAGGGGCAGACAGCAAGCAGGAACAGCAATTCCACACATTTTGAGAAAACACTGCTTAGTCACTTAAATATTTACTTTTAAAGATGAAACTTTTGCAAGTCCCCAGGAAAGCTAAAGTTTCCTAGGAAAGAGTCTGCTATGGCTCCAAGTCCTCACACTATCACCCCCAAAGCCTCAAGAGATGCTAAATAAGGAACAGTTCCTACATACACGTACACGTGTACATACACACACACACACACACACCAGCAATAAGGACACAGTCCCTGGACACCACAAGTGATCACACCTTTCTCTTTAGTTCCTTTAAGAACCAGTCAAACCTCCATCAGCAGGAGCAGACCGCTCATTCCCATCACTCTGCACTCACAGACTTACTCTAGTGGAACCCACCCCCTTCGGGTTGCCCAAAGCGGGCCAAACCAGTCCTGGGAGAGACTAAGAGCCACCACTTTAAGTCCTAACGGTGAAGGCTGAAATCTTGCTTATTTTAGCTCCCTGACACTAGGAAGTCCAACTGGCACGAAGTTTACATGGCGGTTAAATCCAGTCCCAAAACGGCAAGAAAGCACTTTGCTGTCCAGCCAGGGCGAGCCAAACAGGAGGCCGCCTGGCAGCTCCGTTTGACTGGGGCCCTGCCTTTCCTCCATCCTTCCTCAGCATTCCCTCGTGCAAAGAAACCAAAATTAATGTTTCAGGTGGTTGGCAGGTGCAGCTCATTGTTCTTGCTGTTTTCGGACTCCTTGTCAATCAAAACAGTTTTCAGATGTGGAGCACAGGATTCCATCCCAGAGAAAGTACCCTACTGGGTGGGGGGGGGGGAGGTGCGGAGGGAGACGACTGACCCATGCCATGGAGACAGAAGGTCTGCAAGGCACTTGATTCCTGGCCATTCCAAAAGGACCTGCTTTCAATGTGTACAAGTGCTTGCTTCTGCCACCGACCCCGTGTTGTTAAATAACACTCATGTAATTAAATAAAAGGCCGAGTGTGACCCCCAGCCCATTCTGAGAGCCACTTTACATATCTTCTGAAAGCCATACTGGAAATCAAATGCAGACAATTTCTTTTGTCCTGTGACTTAGGAAAGAAAGCGGGGGGGGGGGGGGGCTGTGTGCTCTTGGCCTTCATGGCTGCACACTCTCTGTAAGGGGGGGCCTTCCAAAACCCCTCAAAACTAGATGAACGTAATTACAGGTGTGCAAACACCCAGGCATTCGCCTCTCTCCAAAGCCCTCGTTCTTGAAATCCTTAAATGATGAAGATCCTTGGTCTCCAGACCCCTCCATAGCCCACCTCTGTTCCCCGTTCCCTATGTCTGCAATTTAGAATCTCAGGCTGCCAGTGGACGCTGTGATAACAAGAAACAGGCTCCCAGTTCCCTGCAGCAGCCTGTTACCTCGGAGGGTCTATGCTTTCCTATGTAATACAGTCTGGGCCACGGCACTCCAGTCCAGCCCAGTGGAACTCGTGATTTTTAGGGTTTCCCTTGAAACCTATCCAGAAACCACAGTCATTAAAAGAACATGAAGGTTTGACACCTCCTGAATTTAGGAATGAGGGGACTCCAGGGGCCAACTCTACAAACTTGCACCTGCTGCTTGATGGCAAAGAAACAGTTACCCCCAGCTAGGGTGAGCTTCAAATTAGACTCTATTTATTTAGTGACTCGTCTCCGAGGATCTCAAGGCATTAAATGAAGTAAGATGAAGATGACGTGTAACTTTCTCACTATCTCTCTTTGGAGGCTTAAGTCTGTTTGCCTTGCTGTGCCTTGGTGCATTCGGCCAAGCAGGCCCTACTTGGCTACAGCCTGAAGAAGAGGCCTTCCTTGGGTTCCAGATGGGAAGTCTATACTCTCTGTGGTTCTATGTCAATGGCTTCAAGAGAGTTGTCAAAGGCTGCTGAATGACACAGATGCAAAGGGTGGAGGTGCCCTCCTGGATTCACCTGGTTATGGGTTGCCTTTAAGGCAGTTTAGCAGACCGCGTACGCCTGTATCAGGTTGCTCAAACTTCCTTTGAGTGTGCCACATATGGGCCGTGGGCTTTCCCCTGAGGGCAGGAGTCCCACCATCATTACATAGATACGTACCAGACAGAAAGGGCTGTTTTCCAGGGGGCATGCTACTCTCTAAACCTACAAAATGATTTTTGGGTAGGCGTTTTTTTTTTCTTGTTGCTAGCCTAACTTGGACATCTCTCCCCCGACTGGGTAAAAATCTTACCTCTTCCTTCGTTTACCCCCCCCCCAATGCTGCACGGGCTCTGGCAGAAGAACAAACCGAAATTAGAGGGCGGCCAAGATGATCTCCATAGGTCCCCTCCAGCTCTATACAGAATCTCTCTTTAATTACTCCCCAAACAGGCGCATTCTTCACATTGCTGCAAACTGACCAGCGATTTCTAACTCTCTTCCTCTCCCCCTCTCTGGCTGAAGGGGTGTGTTTTAGACGAAAGAACCCAAAGTTCTCAGTAGCACCAGTACCCCAAGTATTAGGAAGGCTTGAACAAATCCAAAATCAGGAGGAGGAGGAGGAGGAGGAGGAGGAGGAGGAGGAGGAGGAGGAGGAGGAGGAGGAGGAGGAGGAGGGGGTCAGAGAGGAAAGCGAGAGAGGATACAAGAAGGAACGTACTCCCGTGCCCAGCGGGCTCTAGCCACTCTCTCCCCAGGTAGGTTCCCACTGGAGTCTAGGAGTTCAAGTGCATCCAGCCTGCCCTTCCCCCACATGCCCCAAGAGAATGGGAAGTTCAGCCAAGACTCGCAGCACCTGCCTCCAGCGCTAGGCCGGCTGCGAGCCGCGCGGCGGGGGAGGGAGGCTGCACTCACCTGGCACACAAAGCCTCCGTACACCTCGGGAGGAAGGAGGCACTCGGAGGTCCGGGGGCCACCACTTCGGCCTGCGCGACAGCAACGGGAGATTCCAGCGGCAGCGGAGCCCCGAACTTACCCACCCCAGGCGGCATTCTCCCCACCTCCCGCTGCCCCCCGGGCTCGGCGGTGGCGCAGGCTAGGAGCGAGGGGCCTGGCGGCAGGGGCGGGGCGCGCATGGTGGCGGCCCGGGCTGGCGATCTTCGGGCTGCCCGGGGAGGGAGGTCCCCCAGGCGCGGCGGGGATTCACCCACGGGGCGCGGCGCTGCGTCCCGGTCCCCGTCCCGGCCTGCCCGCCTCTCTCCTCCTCCTGCGCCGCCCGCCCGCCCGGAATCGCTTTATGTAAATGAAGCTCAACTCGCAGTTTGCAGCGCGCACCGCCCGAGGAAGGGGGGCGGGCGGGGCGGGGGGCCTTCGGGGATCCACATTACACAGCAACAAAGCGGAAGGTTAATTTGAAACTCACAGCCCCGCAGCCTCTCGGCTCCCCGGGCAAAGCCTGACATCTACAGTCGCGCTGGGCGCAGGCCGGACTGCTCACAGTGGCCGCGCCCGCGCGCCTGCGGGGACCTGGGGACATAACACACGGAGCAGGGCCGGGTCTACTGGGCCTTGGCTCCCAACACCGGCCGTGGAGGCAGGCTGGGCCGCACTCGCCTGGGGACAGGAGTCTTGGCTGCCCTGGCCTACACCAACCCGGGAACCGGCCCGGCAGGAACAAAGCCGCGTCCCCGCGAGGCACTGACCGCACCGCTCATCAAAAGTCAAAGGCCGGCCTGGAAGGAACCGATGCGCCTCAGCCACCAGAAAAAAAAAAAAAAAAAAAGGAAAAGAAGAGAAGCAGTTGGGGCCTCCGAACCCTGATCCATCAGTCTCTGGGCCCTGTCCACGTCAGAGCCAGGCCACTCTAACAGGGGACATTAGCCAATGTGGACAGGAATTTATTTGAAACACACACCCATCCTATTAACTGCTTCACAGAGAACTTCTGTTTTTCAGCTGCAGAAACTTGCGAAAACATCCCCCACTCTCCACTGAGAGTTTAAGGACAGTTTTTGAGGAGAGGGGAGAAAAGAAGAGACGAAGAAATGACTAGAAAAAGACAAGCAGTTTGCAGCCACCCGATTTAAGGAAGGAGACCTCCCTTAAAAAGCCTCACGGCTTTTCAGAGAGGGCAAGAAAGGTGTCCGTCTCGGGGAGGTTCTACCACCAGGATCAAACCGAACAGGGCCACTTCAGCTGGTCAAAGCAACTGCTGGGCACTTCGAGGTTCCCCTAGGTTCACCTTTTACATTCTATTATGTAAAGGCGGGCCCCTTGAAATCTCACCGGAAGTCTCCAGTCCTCTCAGACAGCATTCCACCCTCCTCCTAAATCTAGTCTTCATTCTCAACACAGAAAGAAAGACACCTGCTTTTTCTCTTTCTGAAAACCAGCCACCCAGGCTGCCCCTGCAGCCGCGAGTCTTTTCCTACTGCACAATAATGAACCATGCAAGTGTTAGAAATATAATAAGCTCACCAGGCGAAGAGCAGAATGTATGGAATCGTATTTGCATTAAGCACGCGTTAACAGGGAGGAAAAGGGGGATGCTTGGTTGGTGAAAACTACCGTGTCTCTGTGTAGAGAGCATTTTTTGGTACAATAGAATTCGGGTTCAAATCGATGTAATACCTAACCTGTTGGGTGCAGACTAACGCCCCCCCCCCCTCTATATTTTAGTACAAAAAAGAGATTGCAATTTCCCCCCCTAAGCTAGGGCCTTGGAAGAAAGGAACTGCCTCTAGGGAATCAAGTCGATTAGGGACAAAGAAGGGCAGAGGCCAAATTTAGTCAAACTTGGAGTGGGGGGGTAGGGGGGCGCCTGCAGAGAACAGAAAGGAGGGAGGGTGGAGGATGAACAGTTCTGTGAACCAGAGTATGGCCACTGTGGGGCTGTTCCAGACTGCCTGACCTCGGGCTCAAGAACAGGTGGTGTTTTCAAAACACACGGTTATTTATATTAGCCACATGAGTCAGGAACACCTTAAAGAAAACCAATTAATAATTTAATTGAAAAAGTGAGTATGAATAATACATGAAGATGATGATGCTAGCAGCAAGGCAAGCAAGGTGGCCCCTCCAACTCAGAGATGCTCTTTGGGAAAACAGGAGGTTCCAGACCCCCACTCCTCACCTGGAAGCAACCCCATGGGCCTAGTTGATGAAGTAAAGACAACAGAAAAATGTTTCTGCTCCTGGAAAATGGAATTCTGCAGCTTTCTCTTGAGTTTTATTATGGGACCACCTCAGAATCTCCTAATTTGGTGAGTATTGGGGGGGGGGGGGAGGCATAGGATACACATAAATGAAACTGGAGAAACCACAAGACAAGATCTAAAGCCATCTGAGTCGCTGAAGAGGGGCTGGCAGAGGGGCTCTGCCTTGATTCTGCCAGTGTCCCAGGCCCTGGTGACAGGCCTTCTACACCTAAGGAGCCTGACAAGTAGCAAGGAGGGTGGCCCTGGTCCCTTTCCTTTATCTTAATCCTGCAGTAGCTATAGGAGGCACGTGAGGCCTACTCAAGCCTGCCTTTGTTCCAGACAAACACTTAACAGGTAAAGCCATGGGCAGGTAGCCTTCAGCCTGTAGACCATGGTGAATATGGTGGGCTGCATAAAAGCTGGGGTGCTACCTTGGGGACAACTTATTGCCATCCATAACCAAAATAAGACCTCTTCAGAGGGGATTTGCAAAGCACACTCTGGCATATGGAACCATCGGTTTTTCAGAAATCCATGTTGCAAATTCTGTACCCAAGCTCAGGACAGGGCAGCTGCCTCAGCCTGATGCTCTCGGGCTACATCCTGAACACAATCACAAATGGAGCCACCCTCAGAAAAGGCTGTCCTTCACCAGTCCTCACAGTTCTCTGTCCCCAGGCCTGTTCCATCTAGAGAGCCCAGTTGGCGACAGTCAAAGGATAAATATTTCAAAATAAACCAGGGAACCGCTAGCCCTTCTCTTCTCCTCCCCTTACCCAATCTCCAAGCCAGAGGTCTGCCCACTACTGCTTAGCTGGCTGATGAATTGCAATTCTCCAACCCAGCCAAACCTGCTCCCTGCCACCCCCAGACTCACACGCTAACGCTCTATCCTTTCACTTCGGCAAAGCTGAATATGATCCCTGACTGAAGATACAGGGGAGATCAGCATTCCAGCCCCCCCCCCCCCGCTTCAGAGCACAGCTGGGTTTACGTAGATGTGTGCAATTCTTCCAGATCATTCTATGTTTAATAAATGATATGCCCACATTGATTTTCAAACTTGTGCTTAAATGATCTTGAGGCTTTAACCTGGGATGGAGGACAGAGACACACACAGACATGTCCCCCAGTTACACACAAATGCATTTGGAACTGAATTTTGCTCCAAGGTCTGAGCTTATCCCACCAATAAGAGGAGGTAGTTTTATTTGGGGGCCAGGTACCTGCTGGGGGCCCCAGGCCTCCTGGGGATGATACAGACTACAGACCAGCCTCCAGACAGCACAGCTCAGAAAGGGTGGCGCGCCAGGAGGGCCTACCCAGACATTGTTTCACATTTCTCTGACAGGAACCTCAGGGCCTTCAAGTATCACTGCAGTGCTAATTCCATAGATTCATTTTTACCCCATCATAGACGTAATGTTATCTGGTTTATTTACCTACCCTTCCCAACCCGCCTCCTAAACCTTTCAATCATACACGCAAGAAAGATACAAATGAGTCATCTGCCTTTAAATCTGTGATTCAAAAGAGTTTTCCCAAAATAATTTTAAGTGGCAAAGCCCAAGTCTCAAGGAAGCAAAATTACAGAAGTTGCCTTAAAACCGTCCTAAATGTTAGGCAAATAGGTCACCACGGTCTCTTTCTTTCTTTCTTTTTTGGAAACAAAAATATTTTTTTTCTGAAAGGGCAAAGAGAATTTGCCATGCAAGACTTTTAATACCCAGGGAAGTTTTTTACATTTGCTTTTCTAAACCTTGAAAATGAGAATTTTAATGACGAAGCAGACAGATGCTTAAAGGCAACATCACAGTCCAGGGTCTACATGCTAAGGAGAGAGGGGTGCTTTGTTTGGGCCATGGGGGGAAAAAAAGAGGTGGACTTCCCATTTTGTCCCTGAGCCATCCCCCAGCTGTCTGACACATCCCTTCACAGTGGCCAGCAAACCACTGAATTCTTGGAGGGGACTGAGGTCGGGGTAAAAGAAAGGAAACAGGAAACAGGAGAGGAAAAGAAAAGGGACAGGGGATATTGTCTGTTTATATAAATCCTACAAAAAAAAAAAAAAAAACTCAACCAGTAGCAATTCGCACACCACGCAGTTTCCACTCGAGTTTAAACACTGCGTTCTGTGAGACTCGCAACCGTCCATCTCAGATGGTGTTTCTTTTTAATGAGTAATTTCACGTAATTTCTATTCTCCCTTAGTCAATGGTCACTTTTAAGTAGTGGACAGGATACCAGAAGATAAACAAAAGATGACCCTTTCACGCTTTACCGAGGAATGCTAGAATCCCATTTTTCCCCCATCCTTTCAGTGCAGTTCATTTTGTTGGAAATCTGTGCTAATCTGACTTCACAGTCATTCCCCCCCCCACCCCAACCCCCAGCTGAAATTTCACATATTCTCCAAGTCAGCCAGTGTTTTAGAATGTGGGTTTCTATTGAGGCTGCTCCAATCGCCAGTGAGGCCTACGGTGAAATGAGCTTCACGCTGTTCCGTTTGTCTCTCTGCGGACAAATAGAAACTGTGAAATTTAAAGAATGGATAAAAAAAAACTAAAACAAAGAGGTTAAAAAAAAATAGGACAAATGTTTTTGCTTTTGTGTCTCCCTGCAGCAATTGTTGGAGGAAGCCTGCATTGACAATAACCATGAGCAGGCCATCTACAGACGATGCGCTCACAAGGGGACTCCTTGCCTGCTCCCTTTGGTCTGGGAGAAAAAGTACCTTAGCTCCGTTCTCCAGGAACAAAAGGCCGGGGCCATGGAAGGGGGGAGAGGTTACTGGGCTTTCACGGGGAGCCAAGTGTCAAAGCTGGTTCATTTTTCACCCTTCTTAGTTAGGAAGCAGCTCAGGGAACTTCCTGGTGATGACTCCTTTCCCTTCTCTATTATTGCTAAACCTAACAGGATAAAATAATAACATACATATATATGTATATATGGGTGTGTGTATGTGCATACACACATACGTACTTTAAAAAAAAAAAAAAAAAAGGAAAACCCACCATCCCAGAAAGGCCTCTGGGGCCTACATGAGCCTACTTCTCACCCTTCCCTCTCCCCATCCTTTCTTTTCTTTTTGGAAGGGGGATCCAGTTGTAGACCGGATGAAAAGAGAGACAGTGACATGTTTAGTAACATCAGACTGGCCTTTATCATTCCAAAAAGATAGGGGCATTACGGGGTGAGGGCATCAAGGAATAGGGATAGGAGGTGCTGGGGGCCAGGCCTGAAAACAATTTCTTTTCGCACAGCATGAAGTCAGATAATAATGCCAATTTCACATTCACAACTGAATCTAAATCTCGAAATCATCACTGAACGTTGCTAGTGGTTTTCTGTTTGTTTACTTGGGGGTTTAGGTTTTTGTGTGTGTTGAGTGTGTGTGTGTGTCTGAAGTGTGTGTGTGTATGTTGTTTTATTTTGTTCTTTTTTTGTTTTAGGGGTTGTCCTAGAGAACTGGAAAGTAAGGATGTATTAACCCAGACAAGGTGTGGCAGGGGCCAGGGAGGTGGTGCCACCAGGAAAGGAAGCTGGGATGAATCACTGCAGGCCGTGGAAATACTGGGGCAAGTGGATGGAGCAGTGTTTAACCAGATTAACACGCTGGAAGTGTCTTCCCAGGCAGGCGGAAAAACCTAGGCCAAAGCAGACATTCGACCCCCAAGCCAGACCTGACTGCTCAGAGAACACCACCCACCCCCCTTCCCAGAGCAGGCCCAGGGCTCTGACCAAACAGCAAGGTCAGAGGGAGGGATGAGAAGGCCTTGCAAAGACGCACAATAAACACTCAAATATGAACGGAAATGACATCAGCCAAGTGAAGGACCTGTTTACTGCAGATCAAAACAAAACAAACTTCCAAACCTTTTGTGTACACAAGAGAACTCTATAAAAAGCCTTGCTAAATGTCACTAGGGTCTACACATCGGCATCCCAATAAGAAAACACATGACTGTTCCGGGGTGGGGAGGGGGAGGGAAGGAAGAGGGCGGTAGGATAGAGCAACCTCAGCTAGGGCCAAGCCAGTTGCTGGTTACCCCCTCTGCCGAGCCTTAATATTTATTGGTGTTTATAATCTGAAAGCCATGCTCTATGTTTCACTTAATACAAGGCCAGACAGCGTTGTCTAATGAGGCAGCATTACAATCAGCTTGTAATGCTGGATTTTTAATGCTGCCAAGGATTCTGTTACATAATAATATGAAAACCAGAAGCTGAGAGTGGGGTCACAGTGACAGGACCTCCCTAGTGCCACTCGCCTGGCTCCCCTCACCTCCGCCCACCGCCACTTTCTGATTTGAAATCAACTCTCCATCCCCACACAGGAGGTCGATATGGAAACCAAGAGGTTTTCTTGAGAAATTCACACTTTTCATTTTTTTGTAGTCTCGAATCCCAAGTTCTATATCAAGAGTCTGAATTCTAGTTTATCTGGGGTGAGAGGTCTAAAAATGAAAATTATTTCTTCTTGAAGGTGGGGGCAAGAGCTGAAGAGACAAAGAAGAGAGGGAAGAGGATGGCTTATGTTTAAGCAAATCAAGGCATTTAAAAAAATAAAAATAAAATCACAGAAGGAGCAAGAACTAGCGGGGGGGGGGGGGGGGGGAGGAGGTGGAGCTGGCCGCCCATATTCATAGCTGCTGTTCTCGGCTTACACTGGTGTAATTTAAAAGCATACATACAGCCGCGTTGCTTCTCCCTGTAATACCCCAAGACTGTAAATCTATAACCACTGCAATGATTTAGAGATTAAAAACATGATAACATATTGTGTAACTGCAGACCACAGAACCCTTGCCAACTCTCCTCCAAGATAAAGGGGGGGAAATACAGAAAATGCATTGCTTGCAGGGATCTTCCTAAACTCAGAAGATTTCAATGAAAGGACCCATACACCAGACAACCTCAAAAGGGTGAGGGATTCTGTATGAAGCCAGAAAAGAGAGGGTAAAAGGGGGGGGGGGGGGGCGGGAGGAGGGCTAGCTTTATGTGGGATTCTTTCCCTTGTACTAACAAATTACAACCTAAACATGCCTTTTCCTTTCTCTCCTTCTCTGTTTTAATGGTTTGCTGTAACTGGAATGACTGGTCTTCTGCTCTGTCTTGCATATTCAAAACTGCTTTTGTAACAGCATCTGGAGACCCCACCTTATTTGCCTGCACTCAATGGGTTGGGTTTTTTTCCCTCCCCCTCCTCCCTGGGTTTTGTTTTGGATTAGGTTTTGTAGGTTTTCTGGTGTCACTGGGAGCCCATCTATGCAGTCAAAGGCCCTGATGCCTTTAAGCTACTGAGCTATCACCTGAGAGGGAAGCACAATTTGTAATGTGGCAGGAGGAGCCTAAGACACACACACACACACACACACACACACACACAAGCATGCACGCACACTAAAATCAAAGCAGCTGTAGGGGTTTTGGCCTCCGAGCAGCTGACCTGACCCCATTCTGTATATTCTTTTATTTCCCCATTGCAGGATTCCTGCACCTTGGGTCAGATTAGCACTCAATGTGACCCTGAGGAGGAAGGCAGTCACCAAGCCCTGAAAAACTGTTCCATATTTAATGGGGGGTACAAATACGTTCAGAAACACCACACACACAATCTGTCAGGACAACCAGGCCATAAGACCAGCTCCCGCCCAGCTTTCTCAGTCCATACCACTAAGACCCTAAACTCTCCCTGTGTCCCCCACCATATCTTCATGCCTACAGCTCTAACCACCAACATACACATACACAAACACTCCTTTGGAGACTTTATGTTTAAAAAGCCCACAGATCTGAATCGCCTCCTCTCTGGACCAGAGCAGGGCAGTTTATTCAGAGAAATCAATAGGAAAGAGCATTTGCAAATATTTATATAAGCCCAGTGTGTTTCAGCATTAAGTAATTAAAAACTAAAACCCAGGGAGGGGGGAAGGGAGGAGACACACAGACAAGAGGAAGGCTGCTGGCCTCCACTGCTTTCCTGCCCACACCTCATCTCCCCAAACCACAATCCTTTCAAAAATGACTTCATGTACACTTTTTGCGAAATCCTGTTCCGAACCATTTTCAAGACTATTTCAAAATAATCTCCAAATATGGATTCACCCACCACCATTCAGGCTGACTGTAAGATAGCTGTCTTCTGTTCTCCTCTCTCTCTCTCTCTCTCTCTCTCTCTCTCTCTCTCTCTCTCTCTCTCTCTCTCTCTCTCTCACACACACACACACACACACACACACACACACACACACACACTCATGAGCATGCCAGTCTGGCTTTTGATATTGCTTCAATCTCCAATGTTTTACTCTTTTATATTCCTACCTCTACTTGTACTAGTTTAAAAAATCGAAGAGAACATCACAAGAAGAGGAAGGCTCAAGCCCTGATTCGATAACCCAATACCCACCCGGGAAGTCCTGAGCTGGTACCTACTTCCCTCCAACTCAGGAGGATACACTTTGGGGACTCAGCATTTGAAATCCTCACACGTAAACAAACACACACACACACACACACATTCAGTAAAATAAAGGGGTTATAACATGAGCCACTATGGAGTGAATTTCCCTTATATTGTTCCGGAAACCTGAGCCGTAAATTCTGGTTATTCTGCCCTAAATCTGTTAGAAGAAACCACCCAAGACACTGGAGCACGCACACTGCAGGTATTGTAAAAATTTACAGTAAATGTAGGTACAATATTGCGGCACATGGCTCTATTGATTATTCACATTGATCAGTCTCTCCTCCACCATTTCCCAAGCTTCTTTCCCAGGACCTCCGAAAAAGTTGGCCAGGAACTAGCCATACACCCAAAACAGGTAGAAAAGATTTTATATATATATATGTAAATCTTATATATATATAATAGAAAAACATAATAAATCCTCAATGACCTCAAAGGGCTTGAGCCTTTCTTAAAACTCCAAAGTGAATTATGTTCTGTAATTTGCACTAGAGCCACAATATGACATATTCTTCAAAGGTATTTAACGAGCCCCCCTTTCAAAAGTCACCAACAGAAGGCCAGAAAATGGCAATCAGTTTCCTCCTTCCATATAGTCCTTAGAACAATTTTTAGTAATTGAAACCAATAAAAATTGGCATATTTCCCCTACTACAAAGTAATGAGGGGGAAAAGTTAAGAATGGGGAAGCACTCATAACCATAGTCGAATTTGCCACAGTTGAAGGAATTGCACATTTCACAAAAGTCAGGTTTTGAGCAACAGATTGACTCACAAAGTAAAAAAACAAAACAAAACAAAAAAAAAACACACACAGTATTTTAATAGCCCCAAACACAATTCAAGTGCACTGCATAAAACACTCTTAGACCTACCCTCCAACTGACATGCAAAAGATTCTATACATTAAAATGTATATCGTAAAATTAGGAACGTGCTTTTTTGCATCTAGTGGAGTGGGGCAAGGGGTGAGGGGTGAGCGTGGGGAACCGAACGTAAACAATCCCAGTTTCGCAGAGAGAGAGAGAGAGAGAGAGAGAGAGAGAGAGAGAGAGAGAGAGAGAGAAGGAGAGAGGAGGAGGAGAGAAAAAAAAAAAAAGTCCTCCGATCCGGTGTTTGCCTCCCAACTCAGCTGGCCGAGGAGGCCGGCAAGGCTGGCTCCGGCCCTGGCCGGCAGCGCGGCCCCGACCCCCGGGAGCCCCTAGTGTCCAGAGCGCAGCCCCTTTGCGCGTTCCTGGCGCTGCTCACCCGGCCGGGCAGAGAGCGCCCAGGTAGAGCTCGGCGCGGCCGCCTCGCCCCCTCCCGAACCCCGGACTACCACCGAGCTCCGCGGCCCCCGGAGCGGCCCCGGGAGGAAGGCAGGCGCCCGGCCAGCGGGGCAGCTCCGGGCCGGGAGCGCGCTCCGCCCAGGGCCC
Source organism: Alexandromys fortis (assembly GCF_014885135.2). Classification (NCBI taxonomy): domain Eukaryota; kingdom Metazoa; phylum Chordata; class Mammalia; order Rodentia; family Cricetidae; genus Alexandromys; species Alexandromys fortis. Next base: position 17,281,846 of record NW_026067927.1, read on the forward strand.
CGGCACCGATCGGGGTGGGGCGCAATAGGAGGGGGGGCACGCTGCACCGGGACCCCCACCCCCGCCAGTCGCCGCCTTTGTCTGGCCGCGGGGACCCGGGGCCGCGCGCCTCCTCCACCCGGGCCCCGCACCCCGGCCGGCCCTGCCCTGCCCGGCGGCGCCTCCAAAGTCCCCGCGCGGGCCTCGCCCCGGGCGCCTCCACCCTCCCGGGGGTCGCCGGCGGCTGCGCGGGGGCCGCGGAGGAGGGGGCGGCCCGGGTTCGGCGGTGGCGGGAGGAGGAGGAGGAAGAAAAGAGAAAGAGAAAGTTTGGCGCAGGGGGCAGGCGAGCGGGACGCGGCGAGCGAGGAGGAGGGGGCGGCCCGGGTTCGGCGGTGGCGGGAGGAGGAGGAGGAAGAAAAGAGAAAGAGAAAGTTTGGCGCAGGGGGCAGGCGAGCGGGACGCGGCGAGCGAGCAGGGCACGGGCGCGGGGAGCGCGGGCGGCGGCGGCCGGGCGCGGGAGCCGGGAGGGGGCAGGACGAGCCCCATGCAAAGCAGCCCGGGCGCCCCGAGGAGCCCCGCGTCCGGGCGGCGGCGGGAGGAGGAGGAGCAGGCGGCGGCGGCGGGAAGAGGAGGAAAAAAAAAGAGGGAAAAGTTGCCACTTACGCGGTTGCTCCTCCGGCGGCGGCGGCTGCAGCGGTGCTGCTGGCGGCGGCGGCGGCGGCGGGAGCTGGCGGCGCTTTTAATCCCGAAAAGAGGCGCTCGGGCCGCGGAGCCCATCAAGGCAGCAGCGGCGGCTGGCGGGGGGCGGCGGCGGAGGACGCGCTGCTGGCGGCGGCGGCGGCGGAGCTGGAGCGCGCTCGGCGGAGCCCGGGGCGGGAGGCGGCCGCAGCCGGGGAGCCGGAGCCGCCGCCGCCGCTGCCGCCGAGCAGCATGGTTGGCGGGGAGTTTACAGCCCCCGGAGCGGGCAGGGGCCACGGAGGAGAAGCGGCGGCGGCGGCGGCAGCGGCTCTAGGCTGTAATTGGGATGCAAAGCAGGCGGCGGCGGCGGCGGCTGCGGCCGGGAGGAGGAGGAGGAGGAGGCGGCGGCGGCGGCGGCTGCAGCGGTCGGAGGGGACGCGCTGGAAGTGGGAGCTGATGAGTGAAAAGAAAAAAAAGTCTTTGGATCTTTATTCTGCTAATTAGTTTCCTGCAAAAAATGGCTGTGATTAATTCAGTGCGCATGTGCTTCATTACCCAGGCACGACGGGAAGGGCTAATTAGCCACCTTCTGGATCAATAAGATTCAGCAAAAAAGAAAAGGGGGAGGTGGAGGGAGGCAGAGGGGAGGAAGGGAGGAAAAAAAACCAGGGGAAAGTGATGAGCAGGGCAAGGAGAGCAGGAAGAGAGGATAGGAGAAAAGCCTAGGCAGAGGAGAGAGGCACCAAAAGTTTATGCATGTATTAAAAACACATACACACACACACACCGGCACACTACACACACACACACACACACACACACACACACACACACACACTACCGTGAAGTGAAATGCGAAGCAACAATAGAGACCTGGCTAAGATTTTTTTTTTAAGATTTTTTTCTTTTCATTTTTTTCTCCTTTTTTTCTTTTCTTTTTCTAGAAAATGCAACAATGCTTAAATTAAGTAGGAAAAGAGCATCTTCAGGTGGGGGGGGTCAATAGTGACATGGGACAGCATAAATCAGAGGTTTAAGAGAAAGACCAGGGGCTTGGAATGGAGGCCGCTTTAAATTGCAAATCAGAGATTAAAAAAAACGGAGAAAAATTAACTCTCCTTAAATCAGAG
>NW_026067927.1:17284390-17379594 GCF_014885135.2 Alexandromys fortis
TCTCTCTCTCTCTCTCTCTCTCTCTCTCTCTCTCTCTCTCTCTCTCTCTCTCTCTCTCTCATCGTAGTTTCAGCGCATCACTGCTACTGACTACTGCATATATTTTTTTAATGACAAGCATGTATTTATGTAGGTTCTCCATGAGAACTAGTGCCATTGAAATTACACTGTCTGTGATGAAATAAAATGCAATCTACACTTTAACTGACTTGCAAACAAGCCAGGTAGGGAGAGAGCTCGCTAAAACTTATTTTTCTTGGGGGTAATTTTTTTTTGCCCCAGCCTACCAAGATTATTCATCTAAGAAGGAATTTGGGAATTAATCGGGAAAATCTGTTTGATTAGAAAGTAATTCTTCATTTTGAGCGATTTTTTTCCAATGCTCTTAAGACCATGCAGCGTCTTAGCCAAGACGAGAGGGAGAAAACCGGTTTAGGATTTTGCAGTTACCTCATCTAATCCTTCTGAATTCACCCTGGGAATAATGCTGTTTTATTTAGGCGGGGCATGGGGGGGGGGAGAAAAAGAAAATACATTTAGAAAAATCAGGGGTTTCCTCTCTCTGAGCCAAATCTGGGTTGCCAGTCAAAGTTTTCCTGGCCGCCTTTCCATGCGGGACAGCTGATCAATAAAAGCCAAGTCCAGCCTGGCTTGCTACAGGTTTCGCCAGTCAGTGCTTGCAAAACCTTTGTCATTTTCTAAAAATAAAAAAGCTAAAAGTTATTGTAGAAGAAGGGGCTTTTTTTTTGTCCCCTGCACAATGTGTCTTTTGTGAGGTTAATACCATTCTGGGCTCTCGATAGCCCTGGACAATGGGGACTCTCCAGGAGCGTGTGAAGACCCTGGCTTTTTTCTTTCTGGCCTTTCTCCCCCCCCTCTTTTTTTAGGGGAAGGATGAAACATTCCTACAGTCCAAATACAACCTCTGCTTTGATTAAATAAATATTTATCTTTATTGTAGCCATTGTATATTTTTACCTTCAGTTTGTCTGGTTTCTGATTATTATTTTAAAATTTTCATTGGCAACAGTTAATCTCTTTTTTTTTCTTTCAGTTCAAAATACAGGTCAGTGTAAAATGTAGCTGACTGAGGGAAGGCTGGTAAATTCTGAATTTTTCCATAATACATCAGGTAAGGAAAACTGATCAGCCCTTGAGGGATATGTTTGCTTCATATTTCTCTGTCTTCATGAATCTTCATAAATCTGTTGGTTTGTTTTTTTGGAGATGCAGCAAAATTAAATTTCTCCTTGTAGATGTTGAAAAACCACTTAAATGCCATATGTTTATTTTCTTTGGAAATGTAAATAGAAGAAGTGAACTTGTAGCCTGTTGTTTCTTATATTTTAAAAAAACGTGTGAAGAAAGTCCCTATTTGGGGAAAAATTCTGGATATTAATCTATTTCATGTTGCAGTTATAGGGAAATGTCAGCTTAATCTTGTAAGTACTTATGCTAATTTTACTGGGAGAATTCGTTCTAAAGAAAAGTAACAACCTTGTGTGGTTCAATAATGCTTTAGATGATAATCCAGCATCTATATGGATTGTTTTACATACATACAAAATCGGGAGAGGGAGCAGAAAATCCAGAATCTAAATCCTTTATTTACTGGCAAGAAGGCAGAAAATTTTAGACCAACCTGCTTTTTTAAGGCATTTTACAGTGGGGAGGGAAAGTGGAATGTAGTCTAAACACTGCATTGCTAGCTACGGTTTTTTTTTTCCCTGCCTTTCTCTCTCTCTCTCAAATGAATGGCTATAACAAAGGTATATGCATAAAAGGGTACATAAATATACATTTGAATGACTTCAGATGCCTTTTCATCTGTGTGTGTGCACACAAATATACAAGGTGTGCACAAATGCAGGTGTTGTACAGAGCTGTTCAGGGGCTTCCCCTTGCTGGGAGATTTATGTTTCCAGGTCTGTTTGAAGCCATTTCTTTGCAAATATAACATAGCAATGTTGCTTTAATGAAGAGGATGCAGATGCTGACTTTGAGTCTGAATCTGTTCCCCTACAGTTTTCAGAGTAGGAGGTTGTGGTAGCTATTATTTGGTCCAAGGGCTAAATATGCAATGGCCAGTGTTAGGAGGAAAGAGAGTGGGGGGGGGGGGCTTGCTAGAATATTTCTTTTAAAAAGAACCTAGCTTTGGGTCTCAAGAATCCTCCCCTCCCCTCAGGGTGACTGGAGACACAGAAACAAAAAAGGAGAGGATATTAAAACCCAGTGTGGAGTCAGGGGAGGTTGAAAGGATGCATCTCTGAACATCTCTAGCTCAAGATGTAAGGAAAGGGAAGGGTTGAAGAGTGAAGAATGTTTGGTCTCTTTTTAAATGTGTATTGTTATTCTACGTCTATTGTATGTACATGTTGCCGTCTTTTCATTTGCCACGACAACATATGGATTCCATAAATACAGACATGCCGAAGTGCATCTGTCTGAGTAGTTAACACGATCCAAACATCCCTCTTCATTCCGCTAACTCCGATCCTCCTTAGGCTCCCTGGCAGCGCTTGTGTCCAAGATCCCAGCGTCCCTTACCCTCACCCTTTTGTGGGACTTCCTTTTGTGATCTCTGCATCGGATTCAAGGTGTAAAGCTGGGGAGGCGGATTGCTAGCAAAGCCAGCCAGAGTCACAGCCACCCGTCTCGGGCCTCTGAGCTTGCAGGGAGGAAAGAGTTAAGTTGCCAGAGCCCAGGGAAGGGGCTGTGCTCATCCCTGAGCGAGGTGCAGCCACCGGCAGCTGTGATTTAGGGGTCAAGTCCGAGATCACCTTTCTCCTGCCTCTGGAAATGGCAGAAGATGGGGGGGGGGCTGGAAACACAGGAGAGAGCAGCATGCACGTGCTGTGGCGCTCCATCCATTCCCTCCCCTGGCCCCAGTCCACCCCTTGACCCCCAGTCAAACCGGACAGATCTCTTTGACTCCTAGGGTTGCCGGGTGTAGTTCTGACTTCCCCTAGTCACTCCTCCAATAGCCCTGCCCCTGCTATGAACCCCGTGTTCTGGAGTCTTAAACACCAGATCTGAAAGTTTGTCCTCGGGTGTGCCAGGGAATACGAAGCCAACGTCGGTCAAAACTTCCTTCTCCTTGGGAGAAGGCTGGGATGCTCTTAGCAGGAAGAAGTTTGACTGTGGCCCTCCCTGCCTTGGACTCAAGTCATGTCCTCTCCTACAGTCCTGGGTGGGTGTACACGGTGGGGTTTGTCACATGCAGTTTCTTGCTTGGTGTCTACATTTTTTTTTTAGTCAAATGTTTTCCTTCTCCCATCTCACACAGCCCCCAGAATCCTTTTCATCCAAAATATGTCTCACACCTGAAAAATGACCAAAAGCCTAATTCATATTTGTTCCTAAGGTGTTTCACTAGAAAAGAACAAATTGTCAAAGTCTTCAGTCTTGGCAGCTGTGGAGTCTTAGCGCCCAGGTCCGGGGAGTAATGGGGTGTGCAGCAAGTGTGTATGTACATGGGGGGGGGCTTTAGCTAAAAAATGTGCTTCCCAAAGCGTGCCCCCACCACCACCAAGGAGGCTGGGCATTTGGGAGAACAAGAGGAGAGTTTGTTTGTTTGTTTGCTTGCTTGCTTGAAAAGTTACAAGAAGAAAAACAGCTGTGGGTAAGAAAAGCCCTGGCTCAGACTCCCAGAAAGACCCGGGTCCCTGGGAAAGAGGAGACAGGGAGATGAATGGAAGCCCAGCAAGGGGTACTCATCCATGCCATGCCCTCCTCCGGGTCTGCCTCTGAGGTGAAAGCAAGTCACCCTGATCCAACCTGTGCTTCCAGGGCCAAGGGCAGCCCAGCTGGTCCAAAGGCAGCTGAGGTCTGTCTTTTCCAACCTGCCCACCCCTAATCCCGCCAGAACCTCCAAACCTCAGAAATCAAGCCAAATTGGCCGCTGGAATCTAAAAAGGCTTCATCCCTGAGGCAAGGAGGCGGGGATCAGCCCTGGTATTTTGTTGTTGTTGTTCTTGTTTTGGTTTAATATATTTCATTCATTCTTTTCTTTTTTTTTTTTCTTCCTATTTCTCACAAGTAAAACCATTAAAGAATTAGCTCCAAACTCAGAGCGCTGGATCCTTGAAAGGGTTCCTAGCGATAAATCCTGCGTTCATTTTCAGTACCTAGGGTTTGTGAAAATGCAGGACAATTGGTCAGCTTGCAGGGGTAGAGTTGGATTCCCTAGTTTCCTCCATTCCTTTGCAATGGAAATCCGAAGTCCAATCTTGGTGGCAGGGGAGCAGAAGGAACGGATTGCGGGACTCTCCTGGGTTCTGCACCACCACCACACACTGGCTTCCCTTCTGGTGTCCTGGTACCAGAAGTCTGCACCACATCTAAACCCGGGGGCCGGTGAGAAGGAGACAGAACTAACTCATCACAACTCAACAAAGTGAACAACTGCAGGGCAGAGACCCTTGATCGGGCAACACTCGCTTTAGGGGTTCCCAAGAGCATATAACTTGGGGGGGGGGGATGATGGACGCTTCTTGCTTGCCTGCCACAGGCAGAAGAAAAGGAAGTCCTGAGAAGAGCCGGAGGGGGGAGGGGGGTCTGAAGAGCAGAGCAGGGAGTGTGCTCTACCAGGGCTGGCCTGGGGAGAGGATGCCCATGGTGGCACGTGCATTGTTGACAGGCAGGCATGCGCTAATGGAGGGATGCGTGGCTGAGCAATCCCCCCCCCCATGCTTGCATTTCTTGCAGGCATGGCTTGTTTAATGGCGAGGGAATTGAGTGCCTCAAACACACCCCTTTTTCTCTTTTGCTGAGAAACGTAAAAAAGAACCTATATCGTATACATGTTCAGGAAAAAAAATGTGCATTTTTTTTCCTTGAGAAATACCTACTGCCATAATGTTTCTGATTTAAGGGGCGAGGGAAATCTTTGAAGTGAGGGAAATCAGTGGGGGACGGACTAGATTTTCCTGCTTTTTTTTTTTTTTTTTTTTTTTTTTGTGCTTCTCCTCAAAGCCATAATGGGATTTAAAATGAGAGATTCCCAGTCTGCGTTCTCCCTCCCATCCCATTTCGCTGTTTTCGCCCCCCCAGAAAACCTCAGAGTAACCGGCTGCACGGCTTAGGGGATGGTTTAAAAAGAAACAAGGTTTAGGGAACACATCAACTTTTTTTTTTAAATGAAGTTGAAAAAAAATTCTAAGAACAATTCAAGCAACAAAGGATATTGAACAGATATTTTTTTCCAAAGGAAAAAAAATTCGATTCGTTTATTTCCCGTTCTTAAGAATAAAGAAAAAGGTGAATCTGATCTTGGAGTGTGCGTAAGGCACGAAATCTGGGACCCGCATTTAGATGGGGATAATGGGTAGCGGCAAGGCGCGTTGCGAGGTCCCTCAAGAGGTTCAAGACGCAACAGGCTTGGGGCACCTGGGGATGGCTCCAGCTAGCCACATTTTCCTCGGAGAGTGGGGGGGGGGGGGCTTCAGGCCAGGCATAGGGCAGGGCATTGGCCCCCTATGTGTTTCAGGCACGTCCTTGCAACCACAGCAGGCTGTCAATTCCATTCCAGAGCTCAGTGGGTAGCTAGAACATTCGACGCCAGTTTCCCGTGGCCCGGATAGGACGCACCCTTTCTATATCTGCGTCTCCATCCCCTACCCGGGGACTGGATAGTGTAAGGACCAGTCACCACCCCAGATCTCTCCACCCTGGTCCCCAAAACCATAACGGCTAGAATCCCGACATTTCCCCAAGATGCAGATCCTGGTTCTCCGAGCCAGCGCGCGCATCCCTAATCTCTTGGCACGCCTAGCCCGGTATTTCCGGGCCCATTCCTTCTCCCTGGTTTGGGGTGCCAGGAAGCTCTGGCCCCCGAAGACACCAATTGGAGCGCTTAGGCCAGGGAAGAGCCGCAGCCCTGGAACCCAGGCGCCACTTGCAGGTGCGTGCCTGGCAAGTCCCTGGGGCCCCTTGGCTGGGAGAAGGAATGGGTTAGCCCAGGCGGCGCAACCCTGCCACCGTTCTCCTGCGGGAACCTAGGAAAACCATTACGCACAGCCCGGGCCCTATCAACCTAGCAGGAAAGCAGAGGGCTTGGGCGCGCACCCTGGCCTGGATCCTCACCGACCAAGCCCAGCCCTTCCTCCCTATAGCTGCGACTCCCTAGCTGGGGCTGCCTGTCCTGTAGATTTTCGCCTCCTTCGCAACCTGTCGAGCTTCCCAGACTTTGCTGGGCCACCAGACGTCCCACCCATGCCACACTAGGAGCAGAGGTGGGGCTGCTCAGGAAGAGGTCCCTGAACGCGGCTGCAAGACACTGGGCGGGAGAGTCGTCCCAGGCTGCCCCTCCCAGCCTAGGTGTTTGGGAAAGAAGGTTGTTTCCGTAGCCTTCGGCTTCAGGGCCGAGCGGAGAGTGGAGGACCCACTGGGGCCGACCGCAGAGCCAAGGAGATGGGAGTGGGCGTTTGGTTTAGCAGAAGGCCAACTTCAGGGGTGCCTGTGTCTTGCATGCCTGGTTCTGAGCATCTCCCTCCCTCGCGCGTTTTGTCTGGGAGGAAAAAAAAAAAAAAAAAGGAAAGCGGGAAGATTTGCGCCGACCCTCCTCCCGAAGTCTGGGAACGCTGCAGCAGGAAGAACTGCTCAGAACGACACTTTAGCCCCCGACACTTGAATGCTAAAGGTTAGACTTACAGTCTTCAGGGAAGGGCTTCCTGCCAACTAAGATAGCGGTGCTCGCTGCTGCCACAGGCCGCCGGCCCCCTCGTCCCGGCCCCCTCCAGGTGCGGTCAACGTGATAGGCTCCGGGTGTTTGTTTACTTCAGCGACCAGCCCCGGAGGTGCCGGCTCTTCCCTGCCCCCAGCTCCAGAGAGAGGCTTCCACCACCCCCCACCACCCGGCCTCCGCAGTTATTTGCTTGTAGCTGTTTGTGCCTGCCTCCTTTTGCTCTCGGTATCCCCTGCCCTGTGGGTTCCAACCAGAAGGCCTAGATTCACACCAGGGCTCACCTTTGGGAGAGACCTTGCTCAGCTCTTGTCTCCCCCCCCCCCCTGGGTAGTTGGTGAACCCTACCGCTTGGCACAGGTGAAAGAAACGTAAGCTAAATTAGATTTAGTGCTTAGCCTTACAGGGGTCTACCGGAAGACGGGGCCTGTAAGGGGGCGCCGGGTGGGGCAGTTTTTAGGTGGGAAACGTATTAGTCATGGGGGGTTATCCCAGAGATCAGGATCTCTTTTCCCCTCTCCACCCAATGATGCTGAAATTCAAAATGACATTATGAGTGGCGGTTAATAAGGATGCAGTTTGTTCTCAGGGGCCAAGCAAGTGTCTGTTTCCTTCTCTCCCCAAGTCCTCTACATTTGCGGGGCACCTACTTTGTAAGCTGGGCACCTACTACGCGAGGTTCCCTTTCATCTGCTGTACGCATAGTTGCACTCCTCTCTCCTAGAGGCCCTGGGAAAAATGCTGTGGATTTCATTTTTATAGACGAGAATCATCACACCCAGAGAGGCTCACTTCAAGGCCACACAGCTTTATGGTTTGCTTGGCTTGAACTGCAGACCAGGTTCTGCGGGGGCTTTGTACCATCTGCCTCTTGTCAAAGGAAGAGAAGCAAGGTATAGGAAGAGGTGCGGTGTGGATGGGGTGAGCAGAGGAAACACAAGCCAGTCTTCATTTTGTCTGGTCTCGGGCTGACACTCAAGAATAGGAGACAGTCGCTGGGCAGTAAGAAGGATGCTCTCTGCAACAGAGGCAACAAGCCACCTGGGGTGTCAGCAAGGGTGTAGCCCCCCTGAAGTGATGCCCCAGTGTGCTCCGGACTTGCCAGCCTGAACTGCTTCTGCCAAGGGCGGGGGAAGGGGAGGAGAAAGTTCCTACGGGGCCTTCTTGTTTTCCTTTGCAAACTGTCTTAGTCTGTCTGGAGCTAGGACAAGTTCCTTACTTCTGTGAGTCATCTGGGCTAACAGGAAGGGATAATCAGATGACCACTCATGAAAAAATATTAGGAAATCCAGTAAGCTGGGAATTAGGATGACAGCAGCACTCATAGGGCAGGCGGGCTTCTTGGGCACTCGAGAGCTTGTGCTTTGCGGGACCCATAGGGTACAGTGTTTGGTAGCCGCCAGCTCTTGCCTCCTAGGTACCATCCAGGTCTTCACCACCTTTCTGGATGTTTCTACAGTGTTTGACCACAGGCTAGTCTCCCTTCACTGGGATTAGCTGGTTGACTCTGACTAGGACTGCCCAAGTGTGGGTGTATGCCACTGGGCAAGACTGGCCTGGCCCACATGGAGAGCTGCCGAAAGGCTTGTTAAGGGAGCGCTTCTGACTAGGCAATCCAATTACATAATGCTGCAAAAATAACTCAGGGCTAGGAGTTGTGTCAGACTGACATATGTTGTTACCAAAGGAAGGGATCAAATATCTATCTTTTAACCCCAGGGCTAAAAGTACATGTGCGTACATTAGTTCACCGCCCCTCACTCATAAGAGGGGCTAATGGGGTGGGGGTAGAAAAGCCGTATCCACAAACATACATCTTATACCCCATTCCCCTGGTGCAGCTAAAGCCTGCTTTTGATTCACTTCCTAAGTCTAGCTACAGACACACTGGATGCCCCAGTTCATCTTGAAATCTGGTACTTCCTGCTTTAAAATCATCAGAGATGGTGGAGGAGCGGTCTTGGGAGGAGGGAGGGGCATATTCTCTTCTTGTTTCTATCTGGAGAGGCCCTGCTGGTCTTTCAGGACAACCAAGTCATCCCCATTTATCTAGCACTGACAAGGCCTACAGGTGCATCCCAGGAGCCTTCTCTATCCCACAAGACTGACAGACCTGATGGGCTTACTTCGCACAGGCCTGGGCCAAAGTTCCACAGGGAGAGAAAACAAGGTGTAGCTGGGTCTGATCCAAAACTATGCAAACTGGGGTGACCTAAAGGAGATCATTTCACCAAGCATGCAGAGGCCTTACTTTCAGGAACTTGAACCCGCAGCCACCATGTTGAGTCCTAAAGCTTTCTAGATAGAAAAACTACCTGCTCTCTTCCCTTAGCTTGCTCTACCTACCTTCCTTCCTTCCTTTTTTATTTGCTTTTTTTTTGAGACAAGGTCTCTCTACATAGCCCTGGCTGTCCTGGAACTTCATATATAGACCAGGCTGGCCTCAAACTCACAGAGATTCACCTGTCTCAGCCTCCCAGGTGCTGGGATCAAAGACATGCACTACCACTCTAGTCAGCTTTTCAGATGTGGCCTTAGAATTTCTTTTTTTTTGAGACAGGGTTTCTCTGTAGCTTTGGTTCCTGTCCTGGAACTAGCTCTTGCAGACCAGGCTGGCCTCGAACTCACAGAGATCAGCCTGCCCCTGCCTCCCGAGTGCTGGGATTAAAGGCGTGCCCCGCCCTAAATTCTTATCATGCTTTGCTGGGGAGTCTTATTTGTACTTGGCAAGCCACGTCTTCTTTTAAGAAAGCCCTTTTAACTAAGCAGTTCGGGTTGGTTTAGAACACCCAGTCTTCCTGTCTCGGTCTCCTGTGTGCTGGAATTACAGGTGTGTGCCACCACTGGAACTTGCCTTTTTACCCCGTCTATTTGCATGGTTTCCATCCCTCCCTGTGACACTGAAGTCACACACTGAGCTGCATTAAATTCCTGAACATTTTGAGTCCTTGTGTCTGCAATGACTTGCCTTCTGAACCGCCCCTCCCAAGCCAGCCTTAATCTAGACCTCTCTGACCTGCCTAAGCAAACCCTAGCACAAGACACGACATCAAGCTCAGCTTGTTGTTCATCCCACCTTTATTGTTTTTCTTTTCTTTCTTTTTTCTTCCCCTGAAGCATCGAAATGTCTCTGAACTCCTTGGGCTAATCACAAAGAAGCCAATCACTTTCAGCGCTTTGGTCATGTTCCTTGGGCTCTAAGAACATGATTCTACTGTCTCAGCTCAGAGAGGAGAACCTGCTTGTTGAGGATGGAGCAGGGAGGAAAGGGTGAAGCTGCTGCCTCTGCCTCCCCCAGCAGGCTGTCTTTATGGAGTCTATTTCCAGTCTGTTTACCTGGCAAGGACCACGTGACCACCCCAGAAGGAAATGCTGACATCATTGTCTCTCTCCCTCACACGTGTGCGTGTGCGGCCTGCCTCTCAGCCAGCGTTCCCGTCTCCATCCTCCCAGCCATCGCCTGATCGCCCCTCCCCCAACGCTCATATATCTCTCCCACTTATTTCTGCCTTTCTCATGCCACGCTTGCCTTTGTTTTCCCTTTTCCTAGGCTGTCTCAGAGAATATCCTGCGCACACACACACACACACACACACACACACACACACACGCTTTTTCCTTTTCCTTCTCCATCCAACCTTTCTTCCTCTTTCGATATCACGCAGATCGCAGATCTCTGGCCACTGACTGTTCAATGTGCTTTAAAAATGCACTTCCGCTTTTTCTGTATCTTTGAAATTTCTAAATTAAAGACGGGGGGGGGGCCGAGGCAAACAACCCCCCTTGGATAGCCCAGAAAACCTTTGAGGCCAGAGCAGGGTGTGGAGGTGGAGTGGGGAGAAGCAAAGCTGCTCCGTGCAGCCGCTCAATTTCCTGCTCCGGTGGCCTTCAAGATTTAGGGGTTGGGGGTTTGGTCAAACATGCCCTTTTTGTTTATTTATGATTGGCCTTTCTCTTCCTGGCTGCAGTCCTACGTTTTCATCATAGCTGCTGGCCACCAGTGCCCTTCCTTCCCCACGGCCGGGCTGTGCACCCCAGCGGTTCCTGGCCTTGTGTGGAAGCAGCACAGGCAGCTGGACCCCGGATCCTTTTGCCAGTCCTTGATCAGTAGAGGTGCAAAGAGGCTTCTTAGCAGCCTTCCAGCCAGGAACTCCAGGAGCTGGAAGACCTTGATGGCATAGAAGAGAGGCCTGTAGTGGTCAGTGCAGGTGCCTCGTGCCTGTTCAAAGGGCTATTTAGAAGAGGAACTGTGTGGCAGGGCTGTGGGGTCTGGCCGCTCTGCGGAGCCTTCTTGTTGCACGTGGGCGCAGTGCCAAAGCATGCAGTGTGAAGGAAACGTTTAATAAAGACGTGAGAACCTCGGCCTGTTTATTTGTTCTCACAAAAAGGTGGACATAGGGTGTCCCTTGCTGTTTTTGAAAGGAGACAGCAAGATAACCAGGCCCAGCCAGGGAATCAAGGGGCAGAATGCAGACCTTCTCCCTTACCTCCCTCCCACCCTCTGCCCCAGATGGTCCTCTGGGCTTGTCTACCTTTTACTGTGGGGCAGGGGAGAGAGGTTGAAAGAGGCACAGAAAGGTCACCCAAGAGAGGGACTATTAAGAGATTGTTAGTTAGGTGTGAAGTCATCATCCCTAACACTTGGAAAGGTGAGATTCTCCTGGGAGAACCCTAGTGTGCGCATGGGTGCTTTATCCCTGGGTTTATAGAAAATCTCCCATCCAACATCCTGTAGGACCATCCCAGATGAGACCTGGACTGGTGGAATAGTGGTCCTCTATACTTGGCTGCAAGTCTAAGTCCTAGAATAAATTTGCAGTCCTATGCCATGTTAAAGGTCCTGGGAGCCAATCAGGAGAGAATTTAGACACTGGGAGGTCACCTTTGAGAAAGCTGTTTCCTCGGGCACAGAACAGTGAGTGAGGTCTGATGGAAGAGGGTGAGTTATGTCATAGATGTACCTCCTACAGGCTCATCAGGACCTAAACCTTCCTTGCCAGGAATCGAGAAACTCCTACAGGCCTGACATATGTGTGCAAGGTCTAATCTTAAACTTGTGAATGTTATAGGCCACATACTTGTCTCTGTGCATTGTCTACTAGTCAGCTGGGTTGTTGACTGATTGATTGATTGATTGATTGATTGGAGAGGTTCTGAGCACAAATAAATAAAAATGGTGTTTGAAGATCTCCCTGCCATCCTCATTTTTTTTTTCAATTTCCTGCTCTGTGGACCCCCTCAGTCATGGGGCTGAGACATGTGTGGACCCCACAACACCCAATCCACACTCATCTTCTCAAGCTAACAGTAGGAAACAGCCATAGCTACCTATGGTGGTGGTGAGGATGAGGAGGGAAAGGATGAAGAGCTGGGGCTTTTTTTTTTTTTTTTTTTTTTTTTTTAATATGGGCACCTCTCAACCCTGGCACAATCTCAGGCTCACCCTGCTTCTCATATTCAGCTCATGAGGTAGGGGATGGATTCATTTATACAGCCAGACACAGCCCTCGACTGCACTATGCTGCCCTATGATAACATGGAAATGCAATCGTATTCGTGAGTAGATTGTCATTCGTGCTACAGGCTGCTCCACCTGCTTCCTCAAAGACAGACGCCATATGGAGTATACATTGTACATGGCTCTGCAAATGCCCACACTGCTAATTGGTACTCAGGGATGTGGCCATGGTGAAGAGGAGGATAATGATAATGATAATGACAATGATGACAATGATGATGACCATACTGATTGCAAATAATGAGTCCAGGTCTGAGCATAAGGAGATGCTCAGCACAGGCGGAAAGAACGGGTGAATGAAAATAGTTGGGAATTCCGTGGGCTGCTTCACGCAGATCTGCTTCTTTACGGTTTCACGAGTGTGATTTACTTAAAAAGGTAAATAAAAATAAGAACACATGCTCTTGGCGGTGAACGGAGGGCTCAAGTGGGCAAAGGGCTTGCTGTGCAGGTAGGAGGACATGAGTTAGATCCCCAATACCTACATTAAAAGCCATACACGGTGGCTATGCCATCACTGGGGACAGACAAGAGATCAAGTCAGTCAGTCTAGGCACAATGGTGATCTCCAGCGTCAGCAAGAGTACCTGTCTCAATAAATAAGGTGGAACTCTATAGAGGTAGTCCCCTGGCCTCCACATGTAACATGCATGGGCAAGCATACTTGCACATACCTGAGCACATACATGCATACACCACACACAGACACACATATACATGTAAAAATAAAGAGAAACAATTCTCATGTTTAAAAACAAAACAAAACAAAACATAATCTCAGTTTTCAGAAATGTGGCCTGAATGGGAAGAGCTCGATAGTGAACAAGCCAACTGGTAATTCCTTTTCTTCCTAAGTAAAAAGTTAAAACTATGATCTGTTTCCCTACCTCATGACCTCCTTTCTCTTCCTCCCCTCTTTCCTCTCGCCTCTATTTTTTTTCCCCTCTCTCTCTCTCAAGGTAAGTGGCCAGAATAGAGAGGCAATCTTGGCAACTCAGGCCAAGTGCAGGTCCCAGTTAAAAGCCCTTAAAAAGGTCTGCAAGCCAGAGATGGGTGTGTCATCAGTGATACACAAAATGCAATCAAATATGCCACCTACAAAGCATGCAGGAAAGTAGATCATTGCAATAAGAACTACCCAAAGGACATCCTTTCTCCTTCCTTCCTTGTGTGTGTTGGCGGGGGTGGAGGGGGGGAGTTTGTACCCAGATCTCAGCTCTATCTCAGATCATCAGGATTGGTGACGAGCATCTTTTATCTTTTCCCAATGAGCCATCTCTAAGTCCTCATTACCTTTATTTTTTAAAGCAATATAAAAATGAAAAATAAAATGAAACAATACTGAGAGTGGGAAAATCATCGGAACTTGGCATTTAGTCCCAATGCTCGGCTGAGACACGGGTGGGTGCCCACCAGCGCTCAGTGCCTTAATCTTTGGAGTGGTTTTCTCCTTGTAAAATGGAGATAACCATGCACCATACCCCACTGGGTTGTTTTAGGATTAAAAGAGAAGATAAATATAAAGTGTCTAACACAATGGCAGGCACATGGCGGGGGTTTGATAGTGATTAATAATACACTGGTCATCCTAACCTGTTGACACCACAGGATTGGAGCGTGAAGGTCAAATCACGGTGATGGGGCTGATTACACAGAGGGACCAAAGCAAATATAAGATGCTTTGTGAGGTATTATTTGGCTCTGGGCTAAATCTGATACTTTTTTGGGAAATGAGATAAAGATGTATTATCAAGGACAAACCTTCTCACCTGGTAGGGCTCATTGTTGCTGTAGAGTTTCTGAAACATGGGGAACACAACTAGTATCTGTCTAGCAGACATCCTCAAGAAAGACAGTGAAAAGATTAAATAGCTTAAAACGATGTGATCGTACTTAAAATATTCAGATTTGCAAAACGAAAAGACATGAAAATCCAAGGGATAAACATAAAAATTGTATTGCTAATGTCACTAGCAACAGACACCTTCCCGACACAGAACATTTTATTTCATCTTATTCTTAAATTTTAAGTTTAATAAAGGCTTTCATGTAGCCCAGACTGAATTTGTTACACAGCCAATAATGGCCTTGAACTCCTGATCTCCTGTCTGCCTCTGAAACACTGAGATTACAGGTATATAGATGTGCACCATTGCACCTGGTTTATTCCTGGGGATGGTACCCAGGGCTTGCTGCATGCTAGGCAAGAGGTCTATTCACTGCACCAAATCCCAAATTCCCCCCTCCCCTTCCATCCTAAGCCAGGATAGAATCTCTAGCAATGCCTTTCCTTTTTGGAATGACACAGGATGACAGATTTTTTTTTTTTTTTTTTAACACAGCTTGCTTGTGTTCTTTGCTCTTTTTCTTTTTCTGTTTTTGGGTGATAGAGAAACCTGGGAACCAATCCTTTGGGAAGTTCTAGTGGGGCATTTTCAACAGGATGCAGAAGCATGAATGACCGTCAATATTCACCTGATTTCATATTGAAAACACACACCCATAACCATTATTTCTGAACATATCTGAATAGCAATGATCAAACCTACAAATGACAAACATGTCAGATCATTTGTCAGGATTCAGAGGCTTCTTTGAGGGGAACGACCAATATGTCTTTCTCTTGAAACACAAGATCAGTGTCTTCTCTCGGCTGCTAGGAGTCTCAACAAAAGAAAAAACAATGGTGTGATATTGAGTCTGGATCTCCGCATGGGAGTGCAAATCCCCTGGACATCTAATGCCTGTCTCCAAGTTTTCAGAATTCATTGAAAGGATGTTGGATGGATGAAACAGGTTAGAGCACCTCGCTAAATAAACTACGGAATACATTTATCATTCCCCCTCAATCTACTAAAATCTTGTTACTCTTTCATGGAAGGAAATGAATCAGTTTGACAGGACATGCTCTGTCTGTCAAGCAATCTAAGTTCCCAACACTGTAGTCACTGCAGATTATTCTAGAAATGATGATTTAGCGATATCTTTTTTTTCCCCACGTAGCATTGCAGGCTTAGAACACTACAAACCCCCCTTTTTCTTTTAAAAATAAAGGCATGAATCCTGCTCTCTTTGTCATTCCAATTTCTTAAAAAATGAAGTGTCTTTCCCGTGACTTCAACAGATCCTCTCATAATCAATTTTTTTGCCCTGCAAAAAATCCTACTTTAAAACAAACAGGGGCTGGAGAAATGGCTCAGTGGTTAACAGCACTGACTGCTCTTCCACAGGATCTGGGTTCAATTCCTAGTAACCACATGGCAGCTAGCAACTGTTTGTAACTCCAAGATCTAACACAGCCATACACCAATGCACATAAAATAAAAACAAATAAATTTAAAAAATAAAATAAATCTTTAAAATGTTGCCCATTAATTACATTTAAAAACAAACAAACAAAAGCAAACGATCAAAAAAAAAAAAAGTGCTTTTAGTGTTGAGTTGATCCTGTAAGAACTCTGAGGAAGCAAATGGCCGAGGCACATGACCTCCACCTTGACAAGCGCATTTCCAGATATTGTCCATCCCTGAAGAGCTTTCGGAAACAAGTGGGTTCAAGGCCAGAGACAGGTGTGGTGAATTTTCAGACTGTGGCAGTTTTGTAAATGTCATGGTCAAAGCCACGATTTTCCAGAAACATCGCAAACCTACTAGGAAGCAAATGAGAAAAAGATATGAACGACCTCAGTGTTTCCAGCTCTTGCCATAAAAACCCCAGGGGTTATGAACTTCCTGAAATCTCTGGGATTAATAAAAATTCAACATTTCCAGGATACATACCGCATGGACACAGTTTCAAAATCATAAAAGCCAAAACTCTGTGAAGATTGCAATGGGAGCCCAAAGGTGGTAGCATCAAAATTAATTTCCTAGTGTCTTGGCTTTTTCTGGCCATCAGCAGGGCTTAGGGACTTTGAATTTAAAGAAGTCAGACACTTATTTAAGGTAAGCTAAGCATGGTAGTATATGACTGTAATCTCCTTTCTGCTTCAGAGACTCAAATAGGATGAGCAAGAGTTTGAGGCCAGCCTGGGCTACATAGTAAGTTTCAAGCTAGGCTGGCCTATGTGGCAAACCCCTGTATTTAAAAACAGAAGAGTGGAGAAAGGGGAACACTTCTGCATTGCTGGTGGGAATGCAAGCTGGTACAACCCCTTTGGATGTCAGTGTGGCAATTTCTCAGAAAATTAGGAAACAACCTTCCTCAAGACCCAGTAATAACACTTTTGGGTATATACCCAAAAGGTGCTCAATCGTGCCACAAGGACTTGTGCTCAACTATGTTCATAGCAGCTTTGTTTGTCATAGCCAGAACCTGAAAACAACCTAAATGCCCCTCGACCAAAGAATGGATAAGGAAAATGTGGAACATTTATACAATGGAGTACTACACAGTAGAAAAAAATAATGACAGCTTGAGTTTTGCGGAAAACTGGATGGAGCTAGAAAACATTATTTTGAGTGAGGTAACCCAGACACCGAAAGACAGTTATCACATGTACTCACTCATGGTGGTTTTTAAACATAAGGCAAAGAAAGCCAGCCTACAATCCACAATCCCAGAGAATTTAGACAACAATGAGGACACAAAGAGAGACTTACATAGATCTAATCTATATAGGAAGTAGAAAGTAGAAAAAGAGAAGATCTCCTGAGTAAATTGGGAACATGGGGACCTTGGGGAAGGGTTGAAGGTAGGAGGGGAGAGGCAGGGAGGGAGGCAGAGAAAAATGTAGAATTCCATAAATACCAAGAAAAAAAAAATGAGACCCAACCCATTAATGCACGAAAAAAAAAAAAAAAAAAGAAGAAAGGGGAGAAAAAAAAATACAGAGGTGGGAAATATTAGTCTATATAGTGTGTGCTTGGTAGCATGATTTAAAATCCCAGCATGGGGGTTCAGGCAGGTGGATCCCTGGGATACCAGCTAGCCTTGTCCAGCAAGCTCTAGGGCAGTGAGAGACTGTCATGCTCCTCTCTGAACTTCTGTTGCCTCTGCTTGCACCCCTCTCATGCTGGGATTTCCAGTGTGTTACCAGGCTCGGGTTACACAGTACCAGGTAAACATTCTACCAACTGAGCGACACGCCCGACCTCCTCCTGTCTGTCGTCTCTCTCTTTCTGCTTTGGAGTGTGTCTTAGTTAGGGTTACTACGGTTGTGATAAAACCCACAACCGAAAGGAACTTGGGGAGGAAAGGGTTTGTTTCCCTCACAGTTCATCACTAAAAGCAGTCAGGACAGAGACGCCAACAAGGCAGGAACCTGGAGCCAGGAGATGATGCATGGGATGGGGAGGAGCGATGCTTACTGGCTTGCTTCTCATCATTTACTCAGCCTGATTTCTTATAGAACCCAGGACCAGTAGCCCCAGGCAGTACCACTCACAATAGGCTGGGCACTTCTAAGTTCATCAGTAATTAAGAAAATGCTCCACAGGCTTGCCCACAGCCCGATCTCTACAAGTATTTTCTCTATCGAGGTACCCTCCTCTTAGAGGACCATAGCTTGTGTGGAGGTGACATAAAGCCAAGCCAGCACAGAACATGCGCTCTGTTCTTTCTTACTGAACGAAAGATCCAGGGTGTTGTTCAGTGGTAGAGCACCTGCTTTGCTTGCACTAGGCCCCGAGTTTGACCCTCAACAGCATAAACGACACTTGCCTTGATTCTCCCACCCACTCAGGGTGCTATCCTTTCGCTCATTACCCAAACTCTGAAAGACATTTTTAAATTATTGTTTAATTTTTGGTGCTGTCAGACTCTTGTGCATGTTGAGTTATACGTTCTCCTGCTCAGCCACATCTCCAGTCTGATGACTCATTTGAACGCGTTCTCCAGCCATCTTGAACCCCTCCAGCGTGGGTGACGGCTCTGGCCATCAAGAATGATGGTGGCTATTTTGAGCTTAAATGGATTCTCTTGGTCATCTTGTGAGGCCACCCGGAACAAGTTTAATTTCCTGACTCGGATGACTTTTCTCCTATCTTGCCTTCCTTTCTCTGATATTTCTAAGTAACTGTCACTTCCTTCAACTGGTGGTCACATGACTGGGTTCTGGGGTCCTTTGCCCTCTTGTTTCCTCTTTGATTCTCAGAGAGTTGATGTTCAAGAGAAAGTCTAAATCCTGAGCAGGGTGTGATGGCGCATGCCTTTAATCCCAGCACTCAGGAGGCAGAGACAGGCAGATGCCTGAGTTCGAGGCCAGCCTGGTCTACAGAGTGAGTTCCAGGACAGCCACAGCTACACGGAGGAAAATCTGTCTCAACAAACAAACAAACAAGCAAACAAGCAAGCAAGCAAAGAATGAGTATGAATCTTGAGGTTCTCCATGACTACCTTGGGAGAGTAGGAGTCTCACATCTGCTGCTGCTGCTTCTTTATACCCTGCTCAATGCAGCTGTGCCCCTGGCCCCCATTTACTAACCGAACCCTGTCTGGGAGCTGCTTGTGAGGTGTAAGGCAGGGAGCTTCCCCCCCACGGTGGCCTAAGAAGCTTCAGTCTGACCTATTTGAACACAGGACTCTCACCAGGAGATGACACTGAACTTGGGCACTTGACACTTTGAACTTGGGCTTGCCAGCCTCCAGAATTGAGCAAGAAATATCTGTTGTTCAAGCCACACACCACCTGTGATGTTTGCAGTAGCAGGTGCTGAGATGCTTAAATACACCCAGAATCTTCAGCCTTACCTCACACAAACTTGTTGAGTCTGAAACTCTGGAGGAGCACTGTAAACCTACATCTTAAGAAAACATGACAGTGGATTCTTTATTTTCTATTTATCTATTTATTTAGCAACAGGGCCTCACTGTGTAGCTGCAGCTGTCCTGGAGCTCACCATGTAGAATAGGTTAGCCTCTTACAGATTCCTGAGTGCTGGGATTTAAGATGTGTACCACCATGCCTTTCTTTTTCTCTTCCTTTCTTTTTTCTTTTCTTTTTTTTTTTTTTCTGTTTTTGAGACAAGGTTTCTCTAGGTTTTGGAGCCTATCCTGGAACTAGCTCTTGTAGTCTAGGCTGGCCTCAAACTTAAAGAGATCTGCCTGCCTCTGCCTCCCGAGTGCTGGGATTTCCACCGCATGGCTGGAAATAAGTTCTTATTAAATAATCAATAATTGTTTTGTTGTGCTAGAGATCCCACCCAGAGCCTTACACTGAGAGGCAAGCACTCTACCACTGAGCTTCACTCCTAGCGCAATAACTATAAGAGAGAGAGAACTTCCATGAATGAACCAGCAAGTAAGGGGTCATGACGCATTTCACACGGTAGGATGTGGTGTGCTTCCCTGGTCTGCCAATCAACATCACTCGAAATCTTAGTTCCATAACATGGTTTCATGACTGCTACATGTGGTTTAAGACAAAGCAAAAACAAAAAAAGCAAAGCAACAACAACAACAAAAAACAACCTTAATGTCACAATATTGGAAGTCTCTTCTATGATGATACTAACTATATTTAAAGGTGACACGCAGCTCACTTTTTTTTCTCTCCTCCCTTCTGATAACAGACATGCAGACATCTACTAAATTAGCAGATTCTCTGTCTTCTACATGTCCTTGATCTACTGGCTTGAACCAACGTAAAAAAAAAAAAATTCATTGGCACGTGAACTCCAGAATGCGGGGCCAAGCAGTGAGCTGTGACCCTGAGCCCCTGTGGGCACACAGGTGGTTGGAGTGCTGTCTTGTCATTACCCGTGTCCTTAGCCACCTGTGGACTCTCTAGACCAGCTCTCAAGGTTCCCAGGTATCCTTAAATATGTCACCGTAAACTGACATGGCAACTTTCCTTCAAATGGACGAGAGAAGCATCAAATGAATGATATTATATTTCTTTTATTCCTCTTAACTTGCCTTTTTCTCAAACCAGATGTGAACAGATTCTGCAGTGACTCCCAGAACCCTGTGCTTCTTAGGCCCGGGAAGTGGTGTGCCTGGACGGATCACCGTATTCTCCCAGCCTTCTCTTAGTCACTGCTCCTGTGCATGAACTTATTAAAATAAAGGCAACCCTTGCTGGGCGGTGGTGGCACACACATTTAATCCCAGCACTTGGGAGGCAGAGGCAGGCAGATCTATGTGAGTTCGAGTCCAGCCTGGTCTTAAAAAAAACTAGTTCCAGGATAGTCTCTAAAGCTACAGAGAAAACCTGTCTCAAAAAAACAAAAACAACAACAAAAAAAAAAGAACCCCCAAACCAACCAAAACTAAAACAAAAACAAAGACCAAATACTAAAGTTGCCAAAAGTCATTATCTCAATGAAGATTTCCAGCTAAAAATTTTCCAAAATGCTACTCTTGAGAGCTCCAAATTTGGAAGTGTGTGTGTGTCGTTCTCGTCCCAGTCTAAAATTTCTGGTTGTCGAGCAACATAAAACTACCCACTGCGAGTCTGTAAAGTAACTCCCGGGAGGAACTCTGGTTCTCAGTAGTTCTGTCGTGAAGCACCAGTTGGAAGGTTGACAACCTAAGCCAGTGACTGATTTGGTTGTCAGTGTGGAAAGGCAGGAAGGAGAAAGGTCTCAAACACACGTCATAGCTATAATCTGCACTCAGGGTGGCTGCCTGGAAAGGTGCCCGGTAAACTCCACTCAGAAGACAGACTGCTTCTGAGGAAGGAGTCCAGTAGGATCTTGTAAGACCCATGCTCCCGGTCACAAAATGGGCTCCTAATGACAGATGCTGAAGAAGCTATAACTCAATACTGTGAGAACCTAGGGATGGGAGGTGCCTGGGAATCAAACGTGCCAAAGGAAAGAGGACTGCTTTTCCTGTGGACCCTTGGGAGGTCTTCATCTTATAGGTGCGAAACACTTTACTGGAAGCCCCTGGCCCGTACACACACATTTCCCTTCCAACGGTTACCATTTTGATGTGGTCAGGATTTTAAACAACACAAGTTTTATATGTTACGTGGAAGCTGGTAGATTTAACGAAGCCTCCAGACACCCCCCTGAGATAGGAGGATAACTCTAATTAAAATTGGAGGATGACAGACGAGATTGTCATAGGACTCTATGAAGAAGTGGCATCCCTACGTCCTCTTTCATGGAGATGACTTTGTTTGTACCACTTTGAGCTCTTTTCAGTGGTAAAGAAAGGGATCTTCCAAATTTTATTTTGTTTGTTTGTTTTGTTTTTCGAGACAGGGTTTCTCTGTGGCTTTGGAGCCTGTCCTGGAACTAGCTCTGTAGACCAGGCTGGTCTCGAACTCACAGAGATCCGCCTGCCTCTGCCTCCCGAGTGCTGGGATTAAAGGCGTGTGCCACCATCGCCCGGCATGATCTTCCAGATTTTAGCACAGTCTGAGTTTTCATACGGTTCAAGGTCAGGACATATTTATGTGTGGCAGGGGTGATACGTCCATGCACGTGTGAGGAGACTAGGATAGGAAGTTGAGTGTCCTGCTCGATCACTTTCTGTTTCATTGTCATGGGACAAGGTTTCAAACAGAAGCTGGAGCCCGGTGATCCTCTTGTCCCTTCTCCCCAGAGCACTGGGGTCACAGGTATGTATATAGCCATGTCCCACTTTTTACACAGGTGTCGGGGATTTGAACTCAGGTCCTCATGCTTGCACAGCAAATGCTCTTACCCTCTGCTTCATCTTTGTAGCCTAAGGAAATATTTTAAGTTATAAGGGATTAACAACCTTTTAAAATGAAGTCAGACAGATTCAATGCAATGCCCATCAAAATCCCAGCAAAATTCTTCAAAGACCTCGAAAGAACTGTACTCAACTTCATATGGAAAAGCAAAAAAACCAGGATAGCCGAAACAGTCCTGTACAATAAAAGAACTTCTGGAGACATCACAATCCCTGACTTCACACTCTACTACAGAGATACAGTACTGAAAACAGCCTGGTGTTGCCAAAAAAATAGTCAGGAGGACCAATGAAACTGAATAGAAGACCCAGATATCAATCCACACACCTTCGAACACCTGATTTTTGACAAGAAAGCAAAAACTATAAAATAGAAAAAAAAGAAAGCATATTTAACAAGTGGTGCTGACATAAATGGATATCAACATGTAGAAGAATGAAAATAGACTCATATCTATCACCATGCACAAAACTCAAGTCCAAATGTATCAAAGATCTCAACATAAAGCCAGCCACACTGAACCTCATAGAAGAGAAAGTGGGAAGTACACTTGAATGCATTGGCACAGGGAGCCACTTCCTAAATAGAACCCCAGCAGCACAGACACTGAGAGAAACAATTAATAAATGGGACCTCCAGAAACTGAAAAGCTTCTGTAAAGCAAAGAACACAGTCAAGAAGACAAAACAGCAGCCTACAGAATGGGAAAAGATCTTCACTAACCCCACATCAGATAGAGGGCTGATCTCCAAAATATACAAAGAACTCAAGAAATTGGCCCTAAAAAGAAGAAATAATCCAATAAAACAAATGGAGTAAAGAACTAAACAGAGAACTCTCAACAGAGGAATCTAAAATGGCTGAAAGACACTTAAGAAAATGTTCAACATTCTTAGTCATCAGAGAAATGCAAATCAAAACAACTCTGAGATTCCATCTTACACCTGAAAGAATGGCCAAGATCAAAAACATTGATGACAACTTATGCTGGAGAGGTTGTGGGGAAAAGGGAACACTTCTGCATTGCTAGTGGAAATGCAAGCTGGTACAACCCCTTTGGATGTCAGTGTGGCAATTTCTCAGAAAATTAGGCAACAACTTTCCAGTAATGTTACTACTTTTGGGTATATATCCAAAGATGCTCAATCGTGCCACAAGGACATGTGCTCAACTATGTTCATAGCAGCTTTGTTTGTCATAGGCAGAACCTGGAAACAACCTAAATGCCCCTTGACCAAAGAATGGATAAGGAAAATTTGGTACATTTACACAATGGAGTACTACACAGTAGAAAAAAATAATGACAGCTTGAATTTTGCAGGAAAATGGATGGAGCTAGAAAACATTATTTTGAATGAGGTAATCCAGACACAGAAAGACAATTATCACATGTACTCACTCATAGGTGGTTTTTAAACATAAGGCAGAGAAAGCCAGCCTACAAACCACAATCCCAGAGAACTTAGACAATAATGAGGACATTAAGAGAGACTTACATAGATCTAATCTACATGGGAAGTAGAAAGCAGAAAAAGAGAAACTCTTCTGGGGACTTTGGGGGAGGGTTAAGGGGAGAGGCAGGGAGGGGAGCAGAAAAAAATGTAGAGCTCAATAAATATCAATAAAAGAAATTAAAAAAAATCAAGTCAGATTTTTACTTCATTTCATAACCTGTATTCCCATCTTTACCATTATAGCCTGGAATAGAAGAAAGATTAACTATATGTCAAATCAAGGTATGGAGGAGAACAATTGAAGAGTTACTCAGACAAAATGAGGGTTAGGGAGCCAAACTCAAACAAAGCTTTGGGACCAGGTATGCATGACAGGTTAAAATATTATTGGGCATGGACTCATATAACCAATGAGGTTCAAACCATTATCAGGTGGGTCTTGGAAGTTCAAGGCAATCAAATGCATAGACTCAGAAGTTCAGGGAGGTTGAGACAGGGCAGAATTATAAATAGGATTTCCTTGTAGCAAATGAAGGCTAGCCTACTTCCTTCTATAGTAATATACAGGCATACAGTCACTGGAGAGCCTTGACCCAACTGAACTACTGAAAGAGAGGTTCCAGTCCTCTGAATCCACGATCAGGGTGCAGGATTAGAGTCCAGCCAGAAAGAGCCAGAAGCAGAAAGACGTCGTTCATTAAAAGGCCTGAAGGTTGGACAGGGCCTCTGTATTTGGGCATGACATAGCCCTGGGCACAGATTTTTAACAGGCTGCACAGACACACATTAGGTGTCAAAGTCAGGAATTGTTTCACGCCTTAGATGACTTTACCTCCTAATCCTTGTAGAACTTTTTGTCTGCTTTTGTTTGTTTGTTTGTTGAGACATCTGGGCTGGCCTCAAACTTGCTACAGAGCTGAGAACAATTTTGTTTGTTTGTTTTTGTTTTTATTTTTTTGAGAAAGGGTCTCTCTAGCCCTGGAACTCAGTCTTGCAAATCAAGTTGGCCTTGAATTCACAAAGAAGCAAGTGCAGGGATTAAAGGCGTGCACCACCAAGCCTGGCTTCAAGGACAACTTTAAATCCCTGACCTCCGTACCTCCACCTCCTGAGTGCTAGAATTCTAGGCGTACACTACCACACCTAGTTAGTGCTAGAATTCTAGGCATACACTACCACACCTAGTTTACGTGGTGCTGTGGTTCGAACCCAGGGCTTTGTGTATGCTAGGTAAGTGCTCTACATCCCAAGCCCCCCACACTTATATTTTGCCAAGGAGAAATCAAATAAAAGCCATCCATTAAAAACCACATCAGGGACCACCTTCTAGTCACACTGTGGGTGCAGGAGCTGCACTAAGCCCTGAACATCCAGCGCCTCGCAGGAATCAGCTGGCATTTGACAACACAAGTCCCATATCCAAGATACATCTCTAGATAGGGTGAGTAAACCAGTGGGGCTCTCATTTTCAGACACAGAGCCTAAAGCACCATGTAGCCCTGGGAGATGGACATGCAGCGATACTGTTTTCTTAATGACTGCAAGATGTGGAGAGCCTCATCAGTGTCCAAGTCTAGGGAAGAGTCTCCAGGATACACCGGTGAATAAATACTCCTTAAGACAAGCTGTACTCGCTTTGAGCCTGGTGATCCCAACCTCCTCTCCATCCTTCATTCCTTCCCACAGCTGACATGCAGTGCACACAGAGGTGCTGTACCCTTTCTGCCGGGAATCCTTCAGGACCCTGGACCATCTCCAAAACCCACCTTCTCAGGCTGCTTCCTTTCTTCCTCCTCTGCCCCCTCCAAGTGCACTGTGATAACGCTAAGTGACATTTGCATCTGGTCAAGGGACATGGCTCAGTGGGTAAGTGCACTTTCCGTCAAGCGTGATGACCTGAGTTGGGATCCCCCACAACCCATGCAAAAAGCTGAATGTGGCCATGTATGCTTGTACTCACAGTGGTGAACAGGCAGGGACAGTAGGGTTGATGGAGTTCACCTAATGATGGAGACACCTAATGCCCTCCTCTGCCCTCTTCTGTGCCTATCCCTTCATGGGCACACACATACACATACAGTAAAAAATTAAAATAAAATAATAGTATTTATGGCTCTTTGCCTATTTGATCATTTTTCGTATGAAGCAGAAAGTACAATGGACTCAGGAAATTTTTTTAGGTGTATGCACCTGTATATATGAAAACATATATACACACGTGCATGTATATGTATTTATGCATGTGTTTATACATATGCACATATGAACACACATACATGTACTGTGCTGTGTATCTGGCACAGTGCTATCATGAAACACTGCATTCAATAAGTGTGTAAAGGAGAAATGGATTCAGGGAAGAAGGGAGGAAGGGTACAAAGGAGGATAAAGAAGCAGTAAAGACCACCCACCAGGCAGACAGCAGTGCCAAGCCCTTTAAAAAGGACTCTGAGAGTAGGGTTTTGTTGGCACATGCCTGCCACCCCAAGACTTATGGGGGAGGATCACAAGTTGGAGGCAGCCTGGACCATTAAAATTCTGCTTCGAGAAAAAGATCCTGGCCATTCAGTCCTTGAGGACAGCCCATCTCACGGAGAGCTACAAAGGAGCTGGCCAAGGTCTTCAGTGGCCCTAGGCTGACTCCTGATGCTCTTATTGGCAGAACCTCAGGGAATCCCTCTTTCTTGGATCAGTTAGTGAAGTACCTTCCTGGAAGGCCGGCACACGGTGCCACATGGGCCATGGTTTTGCAGGGCCAGCCAGCTATTCCAGAGGGCTCTCGGCATTCTAGACACTGGGCCCTGCTGAGCGCCATCATCTTACGAGTCACCCCAGTAGGAGGCCTGAAATGTGAGCTTACAGTTTTTGAAAATTAGTATCCAGAATAGTGAGCCTCAGTTTGGTAACTTGCTTCCATCTATTGGATGATCCTCAGTGCTCTCGGGAGTTTGCAGACCTGGGTTCTCATTCCGAAATGATGGTGAGTAGCTTTGGAGAGAGTGGTTGAATTTTAAAAATATTGTCCAGTGACCGCAGAGATGACCATGGCTGAAAACGCTATGCATGTCCATGAGGACTTCTCAAGATGCTAGAATGGCATCGTTCTTTTCTCTTTCTACTGCGCGGGTCTCTTCTGCTTTCTACTCTCTATAGCAAACCAATAAACCCAGTCTTTCGAGATATCCAGTAGGATGCTCAGACCACATCCTTAACCCTTACTCTCTTGCAGAACCGATCCTGTCCATATGGAAGCTATTCAAGCCAAGCGCGTTGAAGCGTGCTAGTGAACATGCGTGCACAGTGTATTTTAATCAGATTCAAAGGACTATATGATGAAGGTATCTTTTAAAAATTAATTTATTTTTATTTCATGTGCATGCGTGTATTGCCTGCATGTGTATGGATATGAAGATATCAGGTCCCCTGAAACTGAAATCACAGGCAGCAATGAGCTGCCATGTGGGTGATGGGAATTGAACCCCGATCCTCTGGAAGAGCAGCCAGTGCTTTAACCACCGGGCCATTTATCCAGCCCCAGAAGGTATTTTTTTTAATGTGACCTCAGAAAGTATCTTTTGTATACATTTCATGTGATCCAGACTTGTCTTAAGCTCACTGTTCAGCTAAAGAGGACTTTGATCACCTGATTCCTGCTTCCACTTCCTGGGTACAAGGATTACAGGCAAGGTTTACCAAGTCTGGTTTAGGTGGTGGTGGGGATTGAACCCAGCCTTTCTGGCATGCTAGGTAGGCACTGTACCAGCTGAGCTATATCCTCATGCCAAGGAAGTATCATACAGATAGGTAAGTCTGAATTAAGGATATTAATGTCCAGATGAGAAGGGTAAGTCATTTAGCAATGTGTCAGAGAACACAGGCTAAGTGAAGGGTGCAACCTAGCTTAAAACCCAACAATGAGCCAGGTGGTGTCACTCGCCTTTAATCCCAATACTCAGGAAGCAGAGGCTGGCAGATCTCTGTGAGTTCAAGGCCAGCCTGGTCTGCAGAATGAATTCCAGGACCTCTAGGGCTGTTATACTGAGAAACCCTGCCTTGAAAAACAACACCAAAAAAAAAAAAAAAAAAAAAAAACCCACAAAGAAACAAACAAACAAACAAAACCAAGCAAGAAAAACCAAACAATTTTTAGACCCATCTTTCTGATACTCTGTATTGAAAAAACATCACACAAAACACACATACACACACACACACACACACACACGAGATGAAGTCTTGTATCACATAGTCCCAACTGTCTAAAGAAACCATCAGTCTTATTAAAACAATAGCCCATTTAAATTTAGAGCAGGCTAGTCTGGCCCAGAATTGTCCCAGCCCCCTCCCCCCCCCACACCCCCGAAACCCGAGTATTGTTTCCATCCAGTCTTGCCCTGAAAGGAAGCTTCTCAGCTGGCAATGACCTCGTGAGACAACTTTGGGGCGCGCAAAGAGCCCAGAAGAGAAAGGCCCTGTTCTCACAGCGAACAGGAAAAGGAAAGAGAAAAAAGCAAGCTGTCTCCCGACAAGGTTTTGCTGGGCTGACTGTGAACTGTTCCGGTACATTCCATCAAATGGATGCCTTCACAGAGTCAAGCCAAGCGCGAACACTGTGTCTGGGTCTCCCGCTCCAGGGACACACATGTGGGCCAATGGCGCGCACACGCTCCTGCACTCGCGCACCCTGGGAGAGCACTTATATGGGCTTCATAAGGCTAAGTAATAAACACTTTGTCTTCACCCTGCTATTTATGGGTTGCTTGGGGCATCCTGTTCTCTCCACTGCCTTTACCTGAACAGACGGCTCCTGCAGACTGGGAATTTAATGGGGACAACAGTAAATCTGTGAGGCTTTGTGTACCCTCTCTTGCTCTTGCTTCCCTGACCACCCTGCTCTTTGCAGGGAAAGGCTGAACCACAGCCATCCACTTAGTCTCCGGCTACCTTCCTGCAGGTTAAAGCCCTTCTCCTTTGTCCTTGGGCCCTCGTCTTCTTCCTTCCTTTCAGACATCTCTCTAGGACATCTCGCTAAGATATCCCTTCCTGTTTTACCATTTCCAGGCATCTCCTTTCAGGAGGCAGCGGTGGAACAAAAAACTCCGACAGCAAGACCAGTGCAGCTCGCAGCCAGCCGCTCCTACCCCAGAGGCTCCCGGGATGATGGCACACATGCACATAGAGTCAAGGAGATGATCTGGCCTACCTGGCGCTCACTTCCAAGTTCCCTTAGCAGCCTTGTGCTTCGCCTTGCCCATTGTGACTGGTTTACCAGGAGGGACAGATGCGCACTTGGAAACCAGAAGTGTACCCAGGCCTGCAGATGTCAGAAAGTTGCAGAAGAAGATGCTGGAAGCGCCCAGTGGATGCAAAGCTCCCCAGCTGATCTCTGTGGTCAGTTTGAGGGCCCTTTGCACTCAGCTTCTTCAGGGGATTCTCAGGGCTCTTGGGGTTGACAGGTCCTGGGTGGGCAGACGGAGTCACAGCTGTGCCCTGTCAACCTGCAGGCCACCGCGCCAGCCTGGAGTCCTGTCATTTCTCTCATGGCTCAGCCTCATCTTCATCTCGGGCCAAGGAGTTGGTAGTCTCTTGAAAACAGACAAGACAAAAAGGATGCGTTAACTTAGCCTCTCCCCATCCAACGCTGTTCGCCATTGCAGTTCCGATTAAATACAGGACATTGTCTCACTGTAATGCCCTCCTGGCGGCGTTCCCAGGAAAATTCTAACTAATCATAAAAATAGAAAGAAAAACGCAACCTAAATTCCATTCCTCGTCTTAAATGAGTGATGTGTTCACTTTTATTTATTTTTCTGGAAGCAAGGCGGGAAAAGAAAATGAATTTCAGGGCTTAGACAAACAAGCTACTAACAGTACTAAGTATAGCCGGGCAGTGGTGCAGACAGTGTTGCTCTAGCAGATGGAGCTGGTACTGCATGGGGGTGCATCCTGGCTGCAGACTTGGAGTGCAGTCCTGGAGCACCTGACAGAATAATGCCAAAATAGGGTGAAGGACAGAGCGAGGTGTGGGGTTCAGTGTAGACACATGTGAGGACACACAAATACAGGTACACATTACACACGCTAGGCACCAGTAGCTTTTTTGTGGCCCTCACAGATAAATGCCTGTCGACTCCTCCTACAACATCTAACCTTTCTCTTGGACCATTCTTTCTGGCTACATGGGATGATTTCTACGTCACCTCCTTTAAAGGCAAAACATGGGGCTTGGGATGTACCTCGTTTGGTAGAGTCCTCGCCTACCATATGCAAAGCCCCAGGTTCAATCCCAAGCATGGCATAAACAGGTGCGGTGACAGGTGCCTGTGATTCCAGCACTAGGGAGGCAGAGACAGGAGGATGAGAAGTTCCAGGTCCTCTTTGGCTTACATAGTGATAGCAAGGTTGGCGTTAGCATGGGATACATACGGCTCCATCTCAATAACGGAAGACAGAACAGATAGAAGCCTGCTCTAGGAATTCAAATCCCAACTCCAGGCCAGGAACGAACATTCTAAACTCATTCTTCCTTGGAGCCATGAGACTGTAATTAATGCAAAATCGCATCATTGGTTAGCTTGGTGGTTGCTCACTCTGCTACCTCATTTGTACCATTGTGACTGTTCAGCAAAGACCTGCCTGAAAGGAGGGTTGGTGATCACCCCACGTACACGTGACTTTGGCAGGACCCAGGCTTAGTGGCAACCAAGAACTGTGGAATGAGACCACAGCTGGAGCCACCAGACTGAGCACCAAGCCCCTCCCCAACCACGCTTTATCTTTCCCTCTAAGAAGTGTTTGCAAGAGACCCGACAGGAAGGTTCAAAATTCCCAAAGGCAGCCTTCTGAGATGCCCTCTTCCAGTGTTCGGGGATGAAGAGAAAATAAAAGACACGCCCACGTGCCGCCTCCCTCTCTCTGAGCCATTAGCATCACCCCCATCCCCCATCATAGCTCCAGCCCTGGAAATGGGCACTGCTACTTGATAGCCAAGTTCTAGCTGGGCTAATTAAGCATACTGAGCTAATAACCTTCCATTTTGGGACCAGTATTATTCATAATTTAATGTATTGTTGCTGAAACATCAGCCTTTTGACAACTGGCATGGCGCCCGCAGCAGCCCAAGTGCTGACCATCTTTCAGTAAAATGAGTATTATTGTTAAAACAGGTATAAATCATTCATGGCTACAGCTTCTGTGTCAGACCCTACGTGGAAATAAGCAGTAAGCCGGGTAATTTATTTACCTTTTGGTGATTATTTTTTATGATTTTATGATCATATTCAACGATTCATAAATATTGGCCAGGTGCCATTTTGTAATCATTTTACACTTGAACTATTAGTGAGGCGGTTCTGCTTTTCATCTTTAGAACTTTCAGGATGGATATTCAGCAACTTAATCCAGACACCGAGGCAATTTTATTGGACTGAAAGGGGGGGGGCGGGGAATAGCTAAGTATCCAGGCCCCTTCATTTGAACAAACCACTTTCAACAGAGGCATTCGGAGTGTCCAACTTGTTATATAACACTGCACTTGGGGCGACAAAGTCTCTTTGAAGTTTAACACACGGAGGGGGCCTTGAAATTGGAATAAGAGCCCAGGCAAACAGTTAACAAGCTTCTGGTTGGGAAGACGACGGCAAGCAGCGGCGGAGTGGAAGGAGGCCTGGAAGTGTTGGCCTTCAGCCAAGAAGGTTGGCTTGACTCTAGCCCTACTCCCAGCACCTGGTTGGGGAATGTGATTACAGTCCCCTGCGGATCTGGAAACTTCTTTATTGCCCTCCTGCCTGCTTCTGCTGCCTCTGTCAGCTTTGGGCTCCCCAAAACGGTTCCAGAAAACTAGACTCCCTCCCTCTCCCCGTGACAGTAAGCAGGAGCTGGGGGCTGCCGATGGGTTGGGTCTCAGAAGACTCGCGTCCTTTCACAGGCTCGTCCACTGTCCACTTTGCTAAAAGAACGAAAACAGAGCTCCTAGGAAGTAAGTAGCAGAAGCCAAAGGTAGCCTGGTGGGAGGAGTCAGGCTGGAAAAGGCAGAAAAGGTGAAGTCATGTTAGATCTCTTCCTCTAGGCTGAGGCACCATCTGCAAGTGAACTTACTTCTAGGAGCTCCTGTCCTGTCAGGAGTGTGTTGGCCCAGAGGGGCCTCAGCCAAACAAGGCTGGAACCTTTGCCCCAACACAGATGGGGAGATCGTGAAACACAGCCACCGGTGTGTTAGAAGCAAACTCCTACTTGCATAGAGGAGCCGGAGCAGGGAGAGAATGGGTTATAGTGCTTTCTGGGGTGCTTGGGAAAGAGAAGCACCTTGACAGATGGACTCTAGCTACTTTGTTGGTGTTTTTGTTTTCTTCTAACTTCTGTGTATCCCCCACCCCCCACCCCTTACAGCTTTCACAAACCTTTTCAACTGTATTCTGGCTTTCAGCGGTGTCTAGACAGCTTTCTGGAACTGGCTCTCTCCTCTGACTTTGTGGGAGGTAGGCCCTCTCTCTTGGTTCTTCTACACCACAGGCTAGCTGGCCTGTCTCTGCCCAGCCACACCTTGTCACAGGGTGTCGGGACTATAAGTGCGCACCACTGCATCCGGGCTTTTTACCTGGGCTCCAGGGATCAAACTCAGGTCACCAGGCTTGTTCTAGAACTTTGACCTGCGGAGTCATCTCCTTGGCCTCTCATTTTAATGACTTTGAAGTGTGTACTTCAAGGTCATTAATCACATTCACGATGTTAGGCAACTATCACTATATTCTATTAACTTCTAAATTTTTTTTCAGCACCGTAAACAGAAACTCTGTCTTCATTAAGCAATATGCCCCTCCCACCTCCTTGTCCATCTCAGCCCCTGGCTCTGGAAACCTCTGATCCACTTTCTCTTGCTGCAGATTTTTTTCCTTCTCAACAGCTCATATAAATGATACTGTACAATATGTTTTTCTATTGTGCCTGGCATATTTCACTGAGTGTAATGTTTTCAAGGGTTTATCCTTGTTAGAGCATGGAAGTGAACCTAAAATTCTTTTTTATGCCAACTAATATTCCATTGTATAGATACACTTTGTTCATTCACTCATTAATTGATAGGTGCTTGGGCTGTTTCCACCTTTGGGCTAATGCGATGATGCTGTTATGAACATAAATATGCAAGTATCTCAGTCGCTTTTTTATATGCATATGTCTGTGGTATGCATGTGTGTATATGTGAGTTCATGTGTGCTGGTGCTTAAATGGGGAGTCAATCTACACTTGTGTGGAGGCCTGCACTTGATGCTGGATGTCTTTTTGTTGTTGTTTTCGTTTTATTTATTTATGTATTTATTTTGTTTCTTGAGACGGGTTTCTCTGTGTAGCTTTGGAACTGTCCTAGAACTGGCTCTGTAGACCAAGTTGGCTGCAAATTTACAGAGATCAGCCTGCTTCTGCCTCCCAAGTGCTGGGATTAAAGGTGAGCACCACTACTGCCTAGCCTTGGATGCCTTTCTTGATGGCTCTTCACCTGACTTTTGGTGTCAGGGTCTCCTGCTGAGCCTGGAGAGCTCTGAGGGTCTCCAGATCCTGTATACAGAGATTACAGTCAGGCTGCTGTGACCTCCTGACTTTTGCATGGGTTCTTAGTATCTGAACTCCAGTTCTACTGAACCATCTCCTCAGCCATATATATGGAGATAGATAGATAGATAGATAGATAGATAGATAGATAGATGATAAACGTGTCCTCACTATATAGTCCTGGTTGGCCCAGAACTTTTTGGCAGACCAGGCTGACTTCAAACTCATGGAGATTCTCCAGCCTCTGCCTCCTGAATACTAGAATGGAAGGCATGTGCTATAAAGCCTAGTCTCTTAATACATTTGACCATAACTTTTTTTTTTCATTAAAAGGCCACTCACTGTATATTATGTACTCTGAGTCCCCTTGATCTTGGACGCTTTGCCAGCTTGCTTGGCAGAGCTGGCCTGGACATAAGTTACAAGGTCATGCTTGCCTGGGATTCCTCTCCAGCCGTCCTGTTGTACAGTGACTTCAGGGGACCCCTTTACAGCCACCCCTGAGCACGGTGAAGGCCAGTGCTGGTTGTGAATGCTGCATCAGGCACTTGCTCTTTCAACACCAGGCTTGATAAAACAGGCTGCTTCGCAGGTAAGCCAGAGAGCAAATTAAGAGACAGCCTAACCTGGGATGAGTGAAATTCCCTTTCAAATTATGTCAGCCAGCGCAGATGTTGTCATGAAATTTGATGTTATGGATTTATTTCCTAATACGAAGTCTGAAAGGGAAAACAGTGTAAGAGATGAAATATGAATTGGACATGTCTATAGAGTGTGAATTGGATTCGAGACAAAATATTGTGAGTGGTTAATAGGGTCAGTCTAAGTATACTTGTTGAAATAATCTCTTGGATATGCAAATGTTCTGAGAACTACACTGTCAAATATCTATTGTGCCCTCTTATCTGTGTGTTCACAGAACTCCTACATGTAATAACAAATGAAAACTGTGAATCTCAAAAATAATGTCACCCTAAAATAATACTTTTCTTTGAATAGTAATTTTTGTTGTCAGAGTTTTATTTTATTTTATGCTTTGACACACACTAGCCTGCCGGGTTCTTAACATAGCCGTCTTTGAAATGAGTTGAACTTGGACGTGCAGCAGGGTAGGAAGGGAATCAGG
Organism: Alexandromys fortis; assembly: GCF_014885135.2. NCBI lineage: Eukaryota > Metazoa > Chordata > Mammalia > Rodentia > Cricetidae > Alexandromys > Alexandromys fortis. The sequence goes on from NW_026067927.1 coordinate 17,318,328, forward strand.
GCAAGTTTCATGTTCAACTTCGCTTGGCCTGTACAGCCTGCCACTAACCTCTGGCAGGCTTTGGTATTTTCCCGGAGGAACTTCTCCTGACCACGGACCCCTCTTGGTAGAATTCCCTTCCCCGGGAACAGTGCCTTGGTGACTTGAGATGTATGATCCATTCACCATGTCATCACAGTTATCAGCCCATTACACATGAGAATGGGCTGAGGAGAGCTCAGTTGAAGGATGCCCACACGGAAGCCAAAGGATTCACTGTTGACAATTTCTATCCAGCTGACCGCTAAGGCCATGTAGCCAGATGGATTGGACTTTCGTCTACCGTTTTTCCTCATTTCTGAGAACCGGGGAGAGAATGGATGGATGAAGTAGAGACAGGGGGACAGCAGATAGATGACCCCCACATAGTATCACATTTTAGAACAATCTATAATGCAAGGTAGCTACTGGAAAAGTATCCCAGATGAATGAGTCAATATCAGAGTTGACATGAATTGACCAATGGTGTGACACCCCCCCACACACACACTTTGGTCTAGAGTAACTGTGTAGGAGACTTGCAGTATTTGGCTCGCAGAAATAGCAGGAAGTGGAAGAGTGCAAAAGAATCCTATTAGCCCACATGAATAAGGATATCTCTCACTTTCCCCAGTTACAGATTGGAACTCAATGCCCAGAATCCAAAAGAACAAAGGATTCTGAACGTAAGACATCTGGAAACAGCTGGCCCCTGGCACTTGCCTACTGCTCTGCATCCGTTCTCTGAAAGCATTATGTCATTTTTTGGTACTTGTAACGGTTCTCATTTCCATGTTCATGTCCCGCCCACCATAGCCAATGTGGCACACCCTTTAGCGCTTCCTTTCCTCTCCTTCTTCCATCCATGTGCACAGTTCAAGCAAGTCTCTCGCCAGACATTCTCATGGTATTATTACAAGAGCTAGTTCCAGGACAGGAACCAAAAAGCTACGGAGAAACCCTGTCTCGAAAATTCAAAAAAACAAAAACAAACAAACAAACAAAAAAAGACCTTCTCCACTCTTAGCTCTCCAAATCTCAGCAACCACCTGACTCTCTTGACGGTGTTCCTGTGATTTCTGCCTCTTTTCAGTCATAGCCCAAACTTAGTAGGGGCAAGGATCTTGTCTGCTTCTGTTTTTCCACCTTGGTGCCAAGGGTTACAGCACTGTTTAAATTGTGAAATGAGGACCTGTAGAATTGAACATTCCTCTTTTTTTAAAAAACAAAACAAATCTAATGACATTCAAAGTCTTCACCAACTCTCAGAAGACTTCAAATGTGCACTGGCTTTTGTAGGGCCTCAAGTTTTGGTCTCCAGGACTTTTGCTCCAGAGGGATATGATACCAAGGTTAAGCAAGTTGGAAATGTACAAATTCTCCTCCTTTGGGCAAATGATCTTCAAAGGACTTAAAAGGTTGCGGCGTGAGATGGCTGCCATGTCCCCATCCAATGTCACTCTCTTTATTGTACTCTTGGGTCTGGTTAAATCAGTTGACCCAACTAAAATGACATTTGCAGTTAGTTTTCGCAAAATGCAAAATCTTGCACAAGAGTAAGAAGAGTGGCTGTTGCAATTCTGCACAGCTTGAAAACGGTGGGGTCCCTTGGCCTGTGCAATAGCAACAGTGTCTTCTAGCGCTTGTCACTTGATATGGGGGCTCTTGGAAAGTTTCAGCAATCAAAACCCTAATCACCTGTTCTCCAATGGAGTCTTTTTTTTTTTCAATACAGGGTTTCTCTGTAGCTTTGGAGCCTGTCCTGGAACTAGCTCTTGTAGACCAGACTGGTCTCGAACCCACAGAGATCTGCCTGCCTCTGCCTCCCAAGTGCTGGGATTAAAGGCATGCGCCACCACCACCGGACTCAACTGTTCTTTGACAATAATGTCAGTATGCTTCTGTACATTCATTGGATCTGGTCCAAGGCTATTGTCAGTTGACAATTAAATAGCAATGTCACTACAAGGGTGATGAGAAGTAGCCCATGACACTCTTCTCAGTCATTACTAAGTTTTGTTAATGGTGGACCTAACTTGCCAACTAACTGTTGTTGGAAGTGAGTCGCTGATAATAGCAAAAAAAAAAAAAAAAAAAAAAAAAAAAAAAAAAAAAAAAAAAAAAAAAAAGCAGATACTGAAATATTTTTAAAAACGACCCATTGCTTTTATATATTTGCACCCAACTTGATTGACAAGGAGAAAGGAGTTTCAGAGGTGACCCATAGAAGTAGACATTGAAATGTAAGCCGTAACCCTGGACAGCAGGTGCTGTCACAGGTACACATCAGAAGCACACCTTCCTAATTCATCTTGAAATGTTGCTTGTCCGCATCTCTGTACAGAGGTGCGTGCCTGTCAAATCTGTTTGCATTTACCTCCTGTAGTATTGATGTCTTTATTTCCGTTCGGAGAACATCTTGAAGGCAGGATCATGGACCACATACTTACTTGTTTATTTGAGACAAGGTCTCATTAGATAGCTGAAAATAGCTAAAATTTAACAGTGTAACCCAGGCTGGCCTGGAACTAATTATGTAGCCCAGGCTGGTTTTGAATTTGCTATTCTCCTGCCTCAGCCTCTTGCTACTGGGATTATGAGGTATGTACCACCTCGCCTGGCTCGGACTATGCTACTTTATGCTTGGACCTCATGTATCTGGTACAGGGTACACTTAAGCATGAGGCTCGTGAAGGGGAAGCAGGAGGGGGATGAGGAGGTGTATATTGCTGGAGAAACCGAGGTTTGGACACACACACACAACCCTCCTCCCTCTAGCCTCCCTTCTCAGACTACCCATGAGCACATCCTTTAGGGCCTCCCGGCTGTTCTGGTCACAGCAGTTCCTGCAGAGTGTGGCCATGGCACTGCATGACTGCCGTCTTCGCTGCGGTTAGAAGGGGGTTAAAGCTGAGGTTTCTAATTGCTCCCAGGAGGTCTTGCTACCTGTTGATTAGGTCCTTTTGGGATCAGCATCAAACCCGACAACAATAATAAACACTCCCTTCATTGGAATTTCGTAATGACCCTGCCTGCCCTGCAGGCCTGGTGGCCACAGGGAGGGGGACTGGCTAGAACTGCAGGCCATGGAAAGGGATGGTGCACAGGGCTGGTGTTGGCTCAGAGGAGCAGCTAACTAGCTGGCAAGCGCTGGTCTGGAGATATTTTTGGCTGCCCAGCCACTTTCCTGTGCCTACAGCATGCGGCACCTTAGGGAGGACCCTCCACAGCCAACTGGGTGACTCAAGAGACGGAGCTGTGTGGTCTTTCCACAGGCATCTAGAAATTTCAGAGAATGGCCTAGTAACTGTGCCATGTGTGTTTTTCCAGAAGGTTCCTTCTTTATATACAAATGTGCGTGGATGAATGTGTGAAGGGACACGTGAGTGTACATGTGGATGTGTGTGTGTGGTGTGGTTTCAGTGTTTCTACTGAAAAGTACAATCAGGCTTTTGATACACCTCAACTTACAATAGGGCCACATGCTAGTAAATCCGTTGTAAGCTGAAAATACTGTCGATAGAGAATGAATGGAATCTAGAAACAGCATCCGTTCGTGTTTCCTCCCCGCCTGACTTCCTTTTTTCCCTCCTCTCATTCCAAAGCCGAATCTGGACTCAAGCTCCTGAGCCTCTTGCCTCAGCTTCCTGGGGGCTAGAACCACATACACACACTTCTATGCCCTGCTTCTTTGCCTAACTAAACATGTTCAGAACTTCCAGCACAATGCCTACTTGATAGTACAGTGTTTCCTCTCTCAGGCAAAGTACCGCAGACTGTACTGGAAGTGAGAAGGAAGCCTAGATTGGCCATATGGGTACACGCTTATACCACCAGTGAGTGAAAAGAAGAAAAAAAAAAAAGCCTCACGTTCAATCTTACTGAAGTCTGGGAACATGGGCAAACATTTTGTTAGGCAAACTGCTCTTTTTCGTTCCCTGCCAATCTCTTTTAGGCATCTTTCCATGCCCGTCTGTGTTTGCCTCAATCTGTTGGGGAGATTTAGAATAATCCAGAATAAGAACAAAGCAAAATACATCGAACCATTGTCTTCTTGTTGAACGTCTTGAACACTGCCAATTTCTTGCTACTGCAAATAAAAGCAGCAGAGAATATCTTTGTGTCTTTTTTTTTCCTTCCATGTGCTTGTACAAATAGTGTTGTAGTTAAGTTACATTTTATTTTATTTTATTTTTTTTAATTTATTTATTAAATATTTCTGTCTCTTCCCCACCTCCGCCTCCCCTTTCCCTCCCCCTCCCCCAATCAAGTCCCCCTCTTTCGTCAGCCCAAAGAGCAATCAGGGCTCTCCGTCACGTGGGAAGTCCAAGGAAAACCCTCCTCCGTCCAGGTCTAGTAAGGTGAGCATCCATAAAGTTACATTTTAAAAGGCTGTGATTTTTACAGCCTGGAGTAGCACCTGAATATTCTCTCTCCTTGGTCTATGGATAGTATAAATTAAAAAAAAAAAAAGTACGTGTGTGAGCCTGCCTGAGTTCATGTGCATCATATGTGTGCAGTTCCCATTGGAGCCGAGAGAGTGCGCTGGATTTACAGGCAGTTGTAAGCCATGATGAGGGTGCTGGAAACCAAACTCGGGCCCACTGCAAGAGCAGTAAGTACTCTTTACCACTGAGCCATCTCTCGAGTTCCTTAGTATACATTTTTTAGCTAGTTAATTGACTGCAATGCTGGCAATAAAACCCAAGGCTTAGTACGTGGTAGGCAAACAATCTGCCGCTGTGCTGCGCCTTTAACTGAGTATACCTCTCAGCTGAGATAATTTAATTGTAATAAAAGATATCTCAATAATACTTAAACTTCAATTTTCTTCTTATGGCTTCACATTTATTATGTGATTTAAAATAATAAATTTAAATCTCTTAAAGGTTGAGAGAAAATACAAGAGTAATCCAGACTTTTTGCACACCCTTCAAATAAATTTATTAGTTATATTTTGTGCTATTTGTTTATTAATTTTTATTTCCTTTCTTCATGTTTCCGTCTACACTGTCCAACATGGCAGCCACTAGCTGGGTTACACTGAAGTGGAAAAAACAATGAATTTAATCCTGGGGTCACCTCTGTCATGATGTAGCCAAGGTGATTGGGAGTCATACATGGGAATTAGCTCCTAGATCACCAGAGAAGACCCCGACCATTTTCAGGACAGAAAGATCCACTGACCAGCTCCGAGTTAGAGGAATCCATATTCTTTGAACCTTTTAAGATTTAGGCGGAGAAAGTGTGTGTATTTTACTCTACACACTTTAATATGTACTTCCCAAGAACAAGAACATCATACCCCTCTCAGTCAGGATGGGTAATGCCAGTATATTAGCTAGTACGCTCACCACATTTGGATCTCATCAAGCACCCTAAAGCGGAGGCTGGGGCTATAGCTCCATCAGCAGAGAACTAGCGTACCTAGCGTACACAAACCCCTGGGTTCCATCCCCAGGTCTCCCATGGTGAAAGAGAGGGCTGAGTCGACAAGCTGTCCTCCGACCTCCACGTGTGTGTATGGGATGAGTGAATTAAAATCATTTTTTCATTAAAAACTTTAAAAAAAAATTTATAACCCATTTTTCCTGTCCTGATTAAGTTAGGATTGTATCTTCCATTGTCTTTTTGCTGCTGTACCTTAAGAATTAGGAATTTGAGATGCGTATCTAGTCTACGAAGCCCTCCAGGGCGAATCGTTTGTCTTGTGTATTTAATATTTAGAACCAGGCTTAGAAGGAAATCCATGCCTGGAAAAGCAACTGACTGAAGGAATGGACGAATGAGTGAATTTCTGTCACCCCCTTTTACTCCTCTTTAATTATTACCTTTCTTTCCTCTTCTTTCTCCAAAGGCAAAACAGAAAGAAGCCACATACAATTATTTTGGAAACATGTTGTCGAAAGCTACTCAGGAAAAGGTATTATTAATAGGATTGTAGACTGGCGCCACAGCCTTTGGAAGACTTTTTGGCGATGTTGATTATTTAGAAAAGGCAGCCTTCCTCCGTCCCAGCAATTCTGCCTCTTCGGACTTCCCCCGGAGAAGCGTGCACACACGACAGGGCAGGTGGAAGGATGCTGGCTGCAGCGTGCGGCGGGGGTAGGGACACATGTGTGCCCGTAGGGGAACGGTTAGAGACACGTATGGAACACCCACAAGCTCAACCTTTACCGTTTGCCATAGGTTTTTCAGGACCAGGGACTGAACCCGGCCTTGAGCATGCTAGGCAAGACCTCTCTAACTGAACTATACTTCTACTCCTCTTTACTTCTTATTTCAAGGCAGGGTCTCATCCCATTAAGTTTTCCAGGCTGGGCATGAAGTTTCTCTGCAAGCCGGAGGTTCCTTCGATCCTCCTGCCTCAGCTTTCCAGGTACCCGGGATGACAGGACTGTGTCACTGGCCCCGCTCTAGTCATTAACTCAGGAAGGAAGTGCCCGCCACACAAGACGGAATACTAGTGGTTTAAGTCATAAAGGGAGGGTTACAGAAAAGCCCAAGGCATCTGGAAAAGACAGGATGGAGCTGTAGATACTGGCAGAGGGGAACCCTTCTGAGCATTCTGAGCCACCAAGGAAGCCGGCGACAGGACAACACGAAACAGCAGGGAGCGCGATGCTCAGAATCACAGACTTAACCTACAATCATATGCACGTGAAGTAAGATGCGAGGGACGGGTACCAAACTGTTGTCACCTTGGGGAACAGGCCAGTGTTTCTGCACGTGTTCAGGGGGCACTTTCATTTTAATCCTACTTTGTTCCCCCTCCCCCTCCCTTAAGAATGCTCTATGCATGGGCAGTGGAATTAAAAATAAATAAATAAGCACAGTAATGGGAGGGCTAACAAGCGTGCCAGCTACAAGAAAGCAGGCACTATTTAAACATTAAAGAACCGAAGGCAGTGGCTGCAGCACTCTCAGAATGAAAATTGACCTGGAGGCTCTTACCATCCGCGACGCCAACCTATATATAATCCAATACACAAAATACTGTGTTCTCATAGGCATCACCTGCCAAGCTTGTTTATTTATCTTCCTGAGACTTCACAAATTGCACGGGTGGCAGAAAAAGGAAACTAATATTTGCCATAAGTCTAATTCATCCGAAGTATTTGTGGTGTGTTTGCTATTTCATTCGGTGATACAATCTCCAAGAAGCCTTACTGTTTGAGTCTATTGGTACTACTGGACCAATGTATCAGAGGCAGGGGAACTCACATAGAACAAAAGGCTTAGTTTGGGATCTTGAAGGTTTAAGAGCAAGGGGCTGGCATTTGCTCGTCTCTGGTGAAGGTCTTCTCCAGGGTGGCATCATTATGGCAGGGACATTTATGAAAGAGGTGTTGGGATGAGGAGGAAGGTTTGTTTTATAAGAACCAGTTCTCAAGAGAACCAGCCTAGTATTAATCCCTTCCAAGGATGGTGTTCTCCTAGTCTAACCGCCTCCCACTAGGCCACGCCTCTTTTAGATCCCATCACCTCAACACAGCCACAGTGGCTACCAGTCCTTTAGTGCATGGAACTAACTTCAGGTGGGACAGCCACAATGGGTACCAATCCTTTAGTGCGTGGAACTTCAGATGGGGCATACTATGGCTTCCCTAAGAAATGTGCCCCACAGGCTCAAGTGTTGAATACTTAGAAGCTAGGCGGTCGTGGAAACTTTAAGCAACATGTCCGAGCTGAAGGAAGCACACTGGGAATGTGTTCTGAATGTCATACCTGGTCCTTGTTCCTCCTGCTCACGTTCTTACTGTTGTGGCCTTCAGCCCCATCCGAGGCTCAAAGGAATGGATCTAGCCGACTACAGACGGCAACCAGTGAGAGACTGAGCTATAAATACTCTACCTACCACCCAACCTTGACTAGGCAAGATAGCCCACATCTGCAGCCCCAAGGACTTGGGAGGCAGAGACAGGGTGGCTAAGGCCATCCTCCACTACAGAAGAAGTTTGAAGCCAGCCTGGGCTACAGGAGACCCTATCTCGACAAACGAAACAAATCGAAAAGGAAAACTTCCCTCTTCCTTAGCTCTGGGGTCATAGAGACAAGCTCAAGGCACACCTGAATTATAGTATAGCACTTACCAGCCTCCATTCTGAGGGTAGGAAAACTGAGGCCTAGGAGATTTTTAAAAAATCAAATTTATTTATTTATTTATTGTGTGTGTGCACACATGCTTGCGTGCACACGTGTGCAGAGGTACCCACAGGAGGGTGTGCCAGATTCCCCTGGAGGTGGAGTCACAGGTGGCTGAGAGCTACCCAGTGTGGGTGGTGGGAACTGAACTCAGGTCCTCTGGAAGGGCAGCAAGTGCTCTTAACTGCCCAGCCATCTCTCCAGCCCTGCTTACTAGTTTTAGGGGTACCTCGTTTAGAATCCAGGGGAACTGATTTGGAAAGATGGCTGTGGACAAAGGTGCTGATGCCCTTTGCCTGATGCCCTCGGTTCCCTTCCCAGAACCCACACAGTGACAGACTGGACTCTCACAGATTGTCCTCTGGTTTCAAATACATGCCACGACAGGAGAATACACACACACACACACACACACACACACACACACACACTGAAGAATAAAATGAATTCCCCGGAGAATGTTCCGAGCCTTCTCGACAAACTTCCTCAGTATGTGCAGCCTTTCTTTCTCTGCTGCTATCTGCAGCAGCTGGTCTCAAGGAAGACCAGAGGGAGGAAAGCAAGGAAGTCAGTGGGAGGGGAGGGGAGGGGAGGGGTGAGGAAGGATGGGAGCAAGGAGACAAGTTGGGCACAGAGAAGTCAATCAAATAAGAAGAAAAGAAACTGGGCAGCAGGGAAAGAAGGGGCCTGGGCAGGAGGGGGTTGTGGGTTCCGGGTTTCATTAACTAAGAAGGTGACAATCGGCTACAGCAGATGGATTAGTGATTCTTACTGGTTTTTGTTTGTTTGGTTTGGTTTTTTGAGACAGGGTTTCCCTGTCTCACAATCCTGGCTGTCCTGGAGCTTGCTCTATAGACCAGGCTGGCCTCAAACTCATTGAGATCCACCTGCCTCTGCCTCCCAAGTGCTGGGATTAAAGGCGTGTGCCACCACCACCCAGCTGTGATTGTTGTTGTTGTTGTTGTTATTAGTATTAGTTTGTGATGCTGGAAGCTGGTGCTTCCTGCATACTTAGTGTACTACCACTGAGCAGTCTCCTGCCTTGAATTTTCTTTTCTTTCCCCTTCCTTCCTTCCTTCCTTCCTTCCTTCCTTCCTTCCTTCCTTCCTTCCTTCCTTCCTTCCTTCCTTCCTTCCTCCTTCCCTCCCTCCCTCCCTCCCTCCCTCCTTCCCTTCCTCCCTTCCTTTCTTTTTTGAGACGTGTGACCTCACACTAGAGATCCACCTGCCTCTGCCTCCCAAGTGCTGGGATTAAAGGCGTGTATCCCCCGCCCAGCTGTGATTGTTGTTGTTATTAGGTTTGCAGCCCTGGAAGCTGGGGCTTCATGCATACTTAGCGCTCCACCACTGAGCAGTTTCCTGCCTTGAATTTTATTTTCTTTTATTCCTTTTTTTTTTTTTTTTTGACACAGGGTCTGTGTAGATCTGGCTAACCTTGCACTCATAGAGACCACCTGCCTCTGTCTCCTGAGTACTGGGTTAAAAATGTGCCCTGCCACACTTGACTCAGAATGTATTTATTAATTTTTATTTTTAATTTTTATCTTTTTTTTTTTTTTCAAGACAGGGTTTCTCTGTGTGTAGCCCTGGCTGTCCTGGAGTTTGCTCTGTAGATTAGGCTGGTCTCGAACTCATGAGATCCATCTGCCCCTGCCTCTGAGTGCTAGGTTGTACCAGGACCACCCATCAGAATGTATTTTTTTTTAAGGCAGGTCTCATGCCCGGGTTCAAAGTCACTATGGAGCTGAGGGTACCCTTGGACTTCTGATCCTACCGCCCGCTATCACCTACTGAGTGTAGGGCTTATACGTGTGTGCCACCAAGCTTGGTCTCTGAATCAAAAAGGGAAAAAGAAACAACAACATGTTTTTCCCCCCCCCATGGGTGGAAGGGAATGGGGAAGAAGGAAAAGAGTGCAGAGGAAATGTGAGCTCAGCCACCACCATCTTTGCTCTACTCTGGCAATGCTGGTGATGGATCCCCAGCTGCTGCTGCAAGGGCTTGACTGAGCAGGTGGTTTGTTGCAAGTCTTGAGCTAGGAACACCCTGGGGTCATGCTACGAACGTCAGAACCAAGACCCACGTTTGTCCATTCTTTTGAAATCAAGACATGATGTTCTCTACAAAGCACATGGTCCAGAACTATGTAACTCAGTTATTTAAAAAAAATTGTCAAAGCCTCATTTTTCATATTGCAAGTCACCTCTGCCGTTCTGCAATGGGCTTCATGCATGGCTTTCACTGGGTGCAGAAGCTGCAACCTTGTCTATCACTGTCTCACAGATCTTCAAAGTCTGCCTTTTGCCCTGCACACAGGTTCCAAATGATGGAGAAACCTGTACAGCAGCAGGAATGCAGGTGAGGCAGGGGAGCAAGGGCGATGGAAGGAAAGAGAAAGGAAAGAAGGAGCGAGAAGAGGAAGGAATAAAGAGAGAAGACTGACAGGAGACAGACAGCAAGAGAGACAGGAGCGGTCACAGTAAAACAGGAGGAGAAGGGAGGCCAGAAGGCAGCGAGGCTGGCAGGGAGATGGGCAGGGAAGAAGAAAGGCGTTTTTCATTCCGAGGGAGGAACTGAATGAGCTCTTTCACCATATCCTGAAGGTTAGTAAATTGGGCTGGGAAATTAAGAATGAGTTCTAATTGAGGGTTAGCAAAAAGCCTGAGGAAGTGCAAAAGCTTCTGCTAGCTTCCATCTAGCTACCTCCCAGAAATTAAAAATCCCAGCCCGTAAGATATATGAGCCACGTCTCTCCACACCCATGTCCATGTAAGAGCCCGGGGAATGAGGTATCTTCTAAAGCGTTTCTTTAATGTGAGCAATTATAATTAAGCAAGAACATCCTAGGCTATAATCACATACACCCACTCTGTGAACCACTGGGAAGAGGCAAGCACTGCCACAAATGCACAGGAGGGAATGTTCTAGAAGAGATAACAGGATGAGAGAAAACAAACATGGAAAGCTTAGCTCCCATTGCTGCAATAAAACTTGTGTCCCTTTTGATATTTCAAAAGTAACCAGGCTTAAATCAAGTGGTTTTCTTTATGATTGAGTTGCTTTTGAAAATAGATTCTGTATACAGGTTACTTTTTGTGTGTTTTTGGGGAGGGAGAAATAGTGTCTCATATTGCATAGGAGAGCTCTGAACCTACTATGTAGTCAAGGAAGACCTTAAACTCCTGATTCCTGCCTCCTCCTCCCCAGGGCTAGGATATAGGTGGCTCTACCACACATGGCACCCCATTTATTTATTTAAAAGTATTTTAATTTTTTTTATTTTCTCTCTCTGTGTATATATGTATATATATGTGTATGTATGTATATGTATATATGTATGGGTATGGGTGATCAATCCATAGCATGCAATTAAGGGCCAAAGTACAGCATGCAGGAGTTTGCAGGAGTTTGTTCTTCTACTTCAGGGTTCCAGAGTTTGAACTTAGGTCTGTAGGCTTGGTGGCAAGCACCTTTTCCCACTGAGCCATCTCACTGGCCCTGTCTTCTCTTTTTTTTCACGTGACTCATTTTCTGAGTAGGTTTGGTAATGGTTTCACCCTGCCATTGATGAAAAGTTCAAATTTTATTAACTGAAAGTTGAATTTTTAATATTCTTCATTAATCACCCCTTACGTTATAAAAAAAATGGGTAGTCTCATTTTGGGCTTTTCTGTAAGGAGCCAGCTTCACCTCCCACAGTAGGTAACTGGCCTATTTTGGTCACGGAGAAGCTCATAGACCAAAGGTGACCACTGTCTCCACTCTGACATCCTGGCACCCACTGTGACTGTTCCAGAAGATTCTAGATGCACAGAGGTTCTGCGTTCAGCCTCTCCCTCCAGGCCATCTCTGTTGAGCATCAATTCAGAAGGCAACAGAACCATCAGTACCAATTGCTGTAGAAACGTGACCCTGACACAGGCTACCCATCATCTTCATTAGCAGACTTTGCTGAATCTGTGCCTCGAAGGAGCTGATTGGATCTGACTCACTGGCCCAAGGTCCACTCTTCTTCAAGGTTACATGGTGGTAAAGCTGTTATCCATGCTTGACCTCTGTGTTCTGTAACTTTCTATAGCTTAGCTGAATACTTGAGAGACAACTTCCACGAAGAGTTATTTTGGCTTGTGGTTTCAGAGGATTCGATCCAGTTACTTGGCCCCTGTGATCAGGCAGAGCATCATGAGGGTGGGAGTGGTGAAGACAGAGGTTTCTGTCCTACCCAGTCCTGCAGCCATTCAGTCCCAAATAAACACATAGAAGCTTATATTAATTATTAACTGTTTGGCCTATTGCTCAGGCTCATTACTAACTAGCTCTTAAGACTTAAATTCACCCATAATTCTTGGCCATGTTTTGCCATGTGGGTTGGTGGGTACCTTTTTCTCAGTGAGGCATTCTCATCTTGTTTGCTTGTGACTGCATCTCTGCCCTTCGTCTTCCCAGGATTCTCTTAGTCTGGTCACCTCACCTATACTTCCTGCTTGGTTACTGGCCAATAAAAGTCTTATTAAATCAATACAGGGTACAAGAGCATTATCCCATAGCAGAGTGGGTTACAGAAGAAGTCCTTACTCTGAGGTAGACAGGAAGCAGAGAGAGAGGAACAGACCTGGGGGGTCCTTAAATGTAACCTCCAAGGACACACCAGTGATTTATGTTCTCCAACTCCTTGCCTTCCAAACTCTTCATAAGTTCCCCAAATGGTAACACCACTTGTGCCCCAAGTATTTAAAACACAAGCCTGTGGGGGAATTTTTTATATTCAAGCCATAAAAAGCTTCATTCAGTGCTCCACACTTCCTATCTTCTCTTAGCCTCTACTTTGGTGATACAATTATTTTGGGATACCTGTTCTGGGGAAGGTCCAGTGCTAGATACTTTACATCTTCCACTTAACAATTTTAGAAAGCATGGTTCCAACATTATAGAAGGGGAAGCAAGGCTTGAGCATGTTCAGGTCAGTGTTACTCGTCAGCCGGAGAGGGTCTAGAATTACCCAGGAGACAAGTCTCCAGGCACACCAGCGAGGCAATGTCATGATTACGGTTATTAAGGTCGAAAGATGGCCGACCGCCAGGGCCAGGGTCCAGTTTCCGTTGTGAGTGGCGCTATTCACCGGAACAGCGTCCTGATGGGTATAAATGGAGAACGGAGAGTGAGCAGCAGCAGAGATTTCCTACTCTCCCCGACCATGGACTCCAAGTGAGCACCTGCCTCAAGCTCCTGACTCTCCAGCATGATGCTATCTAACCTCTAACAGTGAGTCACTACGAAACCTTTCTCCCTTAAGCTGCCTCTGCCTCGTGTACTTTATCATAATGACGGGAAGAAATAAGGCGGAGCGCTAATTTCCCGGCATGTGTGATGGAGCCAGAACTGAAACCCAGGGGTCATCTCCCTCTTAGAGGTTTGTCCCCACCCCACCCCTTCCTCACTAGCTTCAGCCCTGATACCTTTAGGGTCTTAAGGATTGCTTGCACCTTGTGAAATCCAGACACTCCAGAGAAAAAAGGTTCCTTGAGAATGCCCACGAGCTCATTAGCAGGGATTGTCTGGAAGGTATTCTCTTCAAGGTATCCTCCTGAGAAGGAAGATGGCTTGCAGAAATGGGGCTAATCCTCAGAATGAGGAAGTGTCAACCAGGAAGTATTGTGAGGAGCAGCAAGCGGAGGTGGCCAGCCATGGCCAGTGAAGGTGTTTGACTCAGGCAGAAAGGTTCGGTCATTAGTTACAAAGAGAGGGAAAGTGTGGGGTTTTGTTTTTGTCTTTTTTTTTTTTTTTTTTTGTATTTAGGAAAGCAGCCTGGGTACCTATCTCATCTTAATTTGGAGGAGAGCACTCAAAATGTTGGGATATTGCTGATCCCAATAGTTTCAATAAGTTTCAATAGGTTTCAATAAGGTACTGTGACAGGCTGAGCATGACCTGTTTGCCCAGCAGAAAGGGAGGGGGCCAGGGTTTTGCCAAGAGAGGGCCTTTCGGCCTGTGTCTACCACACAGGATGGCTGACAGTTCTCACTCAGGGGTCATTCAGGGCTTGAAAGCTGCATTTTCTATCTTAAATACAGGTTAATATCCAGAAATCACTAATTGCTCTCTGTCTCTCTCTCTCTCTCTGTCTGTCTCTCTCTCTCTCTCTCTCTCTCTCTCTCTCTCTCTCTGTCTCTCTCTCTCTCTCTCTCTCTCTTCATCTCATCTCACTGTGTATTTCAAGACGACCTTGAACAAACCATCCGTGTCTCCCATGTATGGGGATTACATGGCAACAGTGCTCTTCATGAGATCAGAACACGGCAAAAGATTGACCTGCCTTCTCCTCGGTCGTCCGCTCTGTAAATACTCTTCGGCAGAGAAAGAAAAAAAAATTCATCCATAGGTTTCATGAAGTTCTGACTAGAAGCAGTATAAAGGTGAATGACAAAAACCTTCCTATTAAAAAAAAAAAAAAAGCAAACCGCTCTTCCCAAGACCATTGTTTTCATTTCCTTTGAAGCAGACGCTAAAATGCAGGGAGGGACCTAAGCTACATAGCTCTTCACACCCTGGGCGTGGCCCATTAGAGGGGCAGCTCAGTCTGCTGGGTCCTGACCAGTGACCAGCTTTGCCTTCGCTTTCTCTCCTTGTTTTAAAAATGGAGCTGTGGGCATACAGATAAGTATTTAGAAAGCAGCTAGGGATTACACTGGTTTAGTAAAGGAATGCGTATGCAACAGCAATTAAAGAAAAAGCAGCCATGAGTTTGATGAGGTGGTGCACATAGAAGGGATTGGAGAAAAGAAAAAGAAGGGTAAATGCTCTGATTCCATTATATCTCAAAATTATGAAAAAATAAATTAGATAACTACTTAAAAACAAAATGAACGAAACAGCATGGGCCACAGACACTGGCGGTAAACACCGTAGCACGAAACTTGTGGTTTGGTTATAGTATACACAATGCATGCATAATTGTACATTGGATCATGAAGTAAAATTCATTTCACATTATTAGTTGAGTCCTTAAAGCCTGAAAACTAATAGGCTTGGAAGATGGACAAAGTATAGGAGTTTTTTTCCTAGAAAACAGACGTTCCTAGCTTTAAAGTGTGTGACCAAACAAAATCTCTGGTTTTGATTACAGCTCGGTAGCGTTGTCTAGGAGCAAAAAGATCAACAAGAACAACAATAAAACCAACCTGAAATCCTATTAAGTTTTTGAGAGATGTGCATTGTCAGAGAGACTCCAAGAAAGGCCCTGAAGATTCTGAAGTTACTGACCTCTCGGGGCCACCATTAGGACATGTCTGGTTCCTCTTTCTCGACTAGGCGTGTGCAATTCATAGGTTAAAATCCTCACCACCAGGCTGATGGTGTCACTGGGGAGTGGGGCTTTGGGGCGATCAGATGAGGAAGGACCTTCTTGATTGGAATACAAACCCTCATATCAGGGGCCTGAGAGATTTTCACAACCTCCACCACCAAGAAGGTAGTTTGTCCCCACTACTAAGTGAGGACAGAGCAAAATGATGGCCATTTATGAAGCAGGAAGCAGGCCCTTGGCAAGTACAGAATTTCTTATCATTTTGGCTTTGCGCTTTCCAGCTTCTAGGACCATGAAATAAACTCCTAATTCTCATAACACCCAGACTCTCATAAACCACCTGAAGTTCTTAAACTGATGGAGGCACCCTCAAATGTGTATCAGAGTGTAAGGAGCAGCTCCAGGGGCATTATTCCCTGGCGTGACACCTCTCTCAGATATGTTCACGAAAGACAAATCAACAGAGATGGTATTTCCTGGTCTTTATTGTGTGCCAAGAATTCTATCTACTGAGAGGAGTTTCAATGAATCCTGTTGTCTAGGATGTGGTACATGCTATTTCCTACCCCCTCCTCCATAGTTTATCATTGTTGTTACTATCTATAGTCTCTTTTTCTTTCTTATCCTGGCTAAATCAGTGCTAGACAACCTAATTTAACTGCAGGTCATCGGACCATAAGAAATTATGTCTGAACTTCAAGAAGAGGGGGCTCACAGAGGCTGCAGCCTCCAGAAACTCCTTGGCTCTTTTTGCTTGAGTGGCATGAATTTTTATGTGGTCGCAGGCATTTGTGAAAGTTTCTATTGCAGGTAAACATGAATGGATGCTGAGGTGCCAACGGGGTGGGCTGCAGGTGATGTGCTGATTGCTGCCCAGCACACAGGTCCCCTAACCTTATCTTTAGCAGATCCAGCATTTTCAAGGGATGACAACCCCGTTCAGCCCATGCACTGTGTGGTTCACTCCAACTGTGAGCCCCAAATGATTTGAGCTGGGCAACATGTTTTGTGTCATCAATTACGCTCATTTCCTCAGGGATGGCTGTTGTGTCTTGGGATGGTCGTGTTGTCTAATTTTCAGGCATCTGACCTAGAGGGACAGTACAGAGGCAGTCCTAAACATTTACCATAAACGTAGAAGCACAGGGCTCAGACATCAGCTTGAGATGCTCAGTGATTCCCAGGGTATCAAGGCTTAGGATGAGACACAGCACAGATGACAGGGCTGGTGGGAGGGAGGGATGGATGAAGAAAGATGGGCACCCATTATACTTGAGCACTCGCCGTGTGTAACAACTTGGACTGTTTTGCCTGTTTTTTTTTTTTTTCCCTATATATTTTATTTTACGTTCACTGGTGTTTTACCTGCACGTATGTCTGTGTGAGGGTGTCAGAAACCCTGGAACTGGAGTTGCAGACAGTTGTAACCTGTCACGTGGATGTTGGGCATTGAACCTGGTCTTCTGGAAGAGCAGCCGGTGCTTTTAACCACTGGGGCCATCTCTCCAGTCTGTTTTAATGCTGAGACGTTCGCTGTGAGCTAGTCAAGATCCTTCTGAACCTCGTGGAGTTTGTTTCTGATAGTGATATGTTGGAAACTCATATTCATCTGCTTTATACTGTGTTTTGCTTAAAGTAAGCTTCCTTATCTCAGATGTTGACTTACAGAACCTTCATCCTAGACTATCAAGAGGGTGGATGTGCTGCTATATGGTTCAGTTGCTGTAGTAGGGACTAGTCTAGAAAATTCTTTTTTGTGTCTAATTGGCCCCATATTGAGTATATGCTCACAAAATATGTGGCTTTTAGCTTTTTTGGAGACTCAAAGACTTTTGTGGTCATTTTTTTTTTGTTTGTCCTGCCTGATACAGTTTGGATATAAAATATCCCTTATAGGTTCACGTCTTTGAACACTTGGTCCCTAGCGTAATAGCTGTTTTGGGAGATTGTGGAGTCATCTGGAACCTGGAGCCTGGCTGGGGAATATGAGTCAGTGGAGGGCGGGTTCTGAGAGTCATAGTCCACTCCTAATCCTGGTCCCAAACAGTATCTGCTTCCCAGCCTACGCACACGTGAGCAGGCAGTCACAAGTCTCTCACTGCCACGAAGTCTCCCATGCCTTCCTACCGTGGTGGACTGCATC
Organism: Alexandromys fortis; assembly: GCF_014885135.2. Classification (NCBI taxonomy): domain Eukaryota; kingdom Metazoa; phylum Chordata; class Mammalia; order Rodentia; family Cricetidae; genus Alexandromys; species Alexandromys fortis. The sequence continues at coordinate 17,335,936 of NW_026067927.1, forward strand.
CTCTTAAACCACGCGCCAGAACAGAGCCTTCCACCCCCACATTGTTCCTTGTCAGGCATTTGGTCACAACAATGAGAAAGTTATTAATATGCCATCCCCGGTTTTTAGACCATCATTAGTCTTCTCTACTGTAAAAATATGAAACTGCTTAGAATTCCAAACCCCATGCTGATGATGACAGGAAATAGTAGGGCAGGGACCTCAAAGCAATAGTTCCCAGAATGTCCTGGAGGCCAGAAGGGAGTCCTGTTCTCGCTTGCTATCTCCTAGGCAGTACCCTTGCCAGGAGGCTGCGCACGAGTACATGACTGGGCACCTTGTGGTTGGGCCAACTGGACTGACCAGCTTTTCCCCTCTTTGCGCTTCACCCCAGCTTCTGCCATAAGTTCTTTAAAAAGCTGCAGAGTCTCAGTGATGCCCTATTTCCTGGGACCCTTACTGCTATACAGAAACTCTGTCAGCCACCCCCACCCCAACTCTGTATTCCTCTCTCTTGCTCCCGCCTATGGATTTATAATGACCGTCTTTCTAAAATTTACCCTCTGTGTTGAGTGAACTAGATTATTTGAATCCATAAGACAAGAATCAGAAAGCCACCAGTTCAAAAGGGCTTTGTGGTCATTGAGTTTCCAGGACCCCGGTACCTCGTTCTCAAGACACGCTAGTGTTTCTGAATCAACACGATGCTACAGGCTACCGATTCTTGTCTTCTTTTCTAATCCCCTTCCTTGGGCTTGTTTCTGCTTATTCTTTTGGACTCCTGATCTCCAGTTTGGTAGCCAGTGGCCACATGCAGATGCTGAGACACTTGACCAGCGAGTCGCACTGGTAAGGAACTGAATCTTTCTACTTTATTTCATTTCAATTACAAATTTTAAACCAAACCAACATAAAATATGTTTCTGTTAAACACAACTTAATTGCTTCAATAGGGACTACATTTTACTTTAACTGTGGAAAACCTGGCGTTAAAATGGAGATGGGCTATGAGTATAAAATAAAAGCCGGATTTCAAAGATGGTACAATAAAAAGAATGTAAGTCATCTCATTAATAATTTTATATTAATTGCACAGTGAAATGGCAATCTCTTGGACATGCTGAATTGAATGAATAGGATGGTTTTCACCTGTTTGATTTGTATTTTTGTAATACGCTGAGAAAGCTGACGTTAGGTTCCTCCTCTGTTTCTGCTGGGCAGCACTGGCCTAGCCCATAAGAGATGACATTGCTGTGAAAAGTCTCAGTCTCCTGGGCTGGGCACCAGCTAGCTTCTCGAGGCCCCCACTTGCACAATGAGCTGACATTCATTAATTGAAATTCTTTTCAAGTGCCTGTCTCTCCCACGAGGCTATAAGGAGCCTGGAGCAGAGGGAATATTCCATAAATGTGAAGTGAGTTCATGCACTGAGCTAGCCACGTCAAGTTCACAGGTGTCTTTAAATGTGATTTCGTACACACTGTCTTTAAGATAAATTTCCTGTCACCCATTTTTAAAATGTTCTGGCTAGGTCTTGGAGCCATCGTGTGCCGTGTGCAACCTGCGGGGTTGAACAGACAGCCCTACAGCAAATGGGTTTTTCTAACTCCTGCCCCTTGGAGGGCCGCCAGAGCCATGAGGAGCAGGGGTGAGCAAAGGGTGAGCTCCAGGGGCGGAGAAAGGAGGGAGGGGGTGAGGAGAGCAGGAGAGGGGACTTCTTTTCTCCTCAAGCAATGTGAGCTGAGTAGGGGCTGCCAAGCCAGCAGCGCAGTGGAAGGGCGGGAGGGAGAGACGGGCTGGCTGTGGTGTGCCACTGGGTGGAGTTATAATTTATAACAAGGGAGAGGCAGCTCAAGAAAAGAAAGATCCTTTTAAAAATTCTGCTGAAGCCTAATTAAAAAAAATTCCACTTCCTTCATGCTACATTTTAAGAATCATTTTCAGTCAGATGTTCACCGAACTACCAAAAAGACACTCCCTACTCCATCCCTTCTCAAAAAAAAAAAGTTTGCCTGGATTGTTTCTCTAAGCTATGAAGATAGAGAATGTGAAGTTGTGAGGCCATAGGTCCTCCCAGAAAAGCGTGAGCCCTGTAGTAGAATTAAAAAACAAACAAACAAACAAAAGCCAGTCTTCCTCAGTTCCTTCCGACAAGAGGTGGGCCAGTTTTGGCAGTTCTTGATTCTGGATTCCATCACGGGGACGTTGGAGAAACCTCACACAAGCTAAGGCTAGAAAAACGCTGGAGCAATGAGGCTGGTTCTCTTCCACTGACACTGGAGTCTAGCCATCATAACGAAGTCTATGCTAGCTTGCTAGATAACCAGAGACACGTGGCCGGGTCACCCACGTCAGGCCCTATCAGCTGCTAGATGTCTGAGCGGCTGCAGTAGGTTCCTGTAGGCACATTGGCTGCCGAAGCACATTGGCAGAGCCCAGCCCCAATCACCAGGCCACAGAATGATAGGCTAATAAGTAATTGTTGCTTTAAGGCCTGAAACTTAGGCATGGTTCTAATTTTGATTGTAGTACTATGTTCTATGGAATGTTTATTTTCTCCCCAAATTCATCCATCTGTAGTCTGGGGCCTTGGGGCGGTAGGGAGATCACGAGGGCTCTGCACTCTGCGTGGGAGGCATGGGAGGTACGGGAGGAGTGCTCTTATGGAAAAAGACCCGGCCAGCTTGTTCATTGCAGCCTCCATGGGAGGGAGCAGAAGATGGCTGTAAGTGTGAGGGATGGCCCTCAGCAGACACCAGACCTGTTCTTTCTTTGGTCTTGAAATTCCTGATCCCAGAATTTTGAGAAATAAATTCCTTGTTTATTAGTAACCTTGTCTATGTTTGATTGTTATTTGCTGGCTTGGGATTGAATCCAGGGTCACATGTGCAGTTCATGCTTCATGCTAATTTGTTCCTTTTGCTTGGTAAGTGCAGTTTATGGTATTTTTGTTACCGTTGATTGGAATGGATGGGCACAGTGAAACAGCCACAACCCCTCAAAAGCTACATTCTAACTAACAGGTGAGGGAGGATGTTCACAGGTAACCGGAAGACTTTCTATAGAAGAATTCTCTCTCTGTCTTTGTGTGTGTAGTGTGTATGTATATATATGTACACACTTCTTTTTTGAAAATTTCATTTCATTTCTTTCTTTTTTTTTTTAAATTTTCGAGACAGGGTTTCTCCGTAGCTTTTGGTCCCTGTCCTGGAACTAGCTCTTGTAGACCAGGCTTGCCTCGAACTCACAGAGATCCGCCGGCCATTGCCTCCCGAGTGCTCGGATTAAAGGCGTGCGCCACCACCGCCTGGCAGAAAATTTCATTTCTTTTGGATGCAAACATGAGTGTGTAGCATAGTACATGTATGAGGGTTAGGAAAAACTTTTGGGAGTTGGTTCTCTTCTACCATGTGGGTTCTGGGAGTAAATTTGGGCTTGGGGACAAATACCTTTACCAACTGTCTTAGTCAGTATTCTACGGCTGTGAAGAGACACTGTGACCATGGCCGTTCTTATACAGGAAAACATTTAATTGGGGCTTGCTTACAATTTCAGAGGTTTAGTTCATTATTGTCACAGCAGGGAGCCTGGTGGCACACAGGCAGAAGTCGCTGAGAGTTCTACATCTGGATCCTCAGGCAGCAGGAAGAGACAGACACTGGGCCTGGCTTGGGCTCTTGGAACCTCCGAGCCCATCCTTATTAAAACCACCGTCCCAGCTGGGTCATCTTGCTGACTTGGAATTCTTTGTTTATTCTGTTTGAGCTTTGGCAGATTTGGTATCTGGTGAGGGTTCACTGCCTATTTTACGGGCACTCCATTCCTCCTCCTCTTCTTCTCCGAGACATACATCCACTCTATATCCCTTGCCAGTCTGGAACTCACTACGTAGCACAGGCTGGCCTCGAACTCACAGAGATCTACCTGCTTCTGCCTCCCGAGTGCGGGGATTAAAGGTTAAGTGCCACCACACCTGAAGCCAGTGTCTGCTTCTCATGTGGCAGAAGGACCAAACTAGCCTCTGGTGCCTCTGTAACAAGGGCACTAATCCCACTCATGAGGGCCCCACCCTTGTCACCTAATTTGCCACCAAGTCTTCATCTCCCAGCATCACCACAAGGAGAATTTAGCTCAGCGCTCAGAGAGTGGCATGCAGTGATCCCAAACGTGAATGTTGGAACCCGGTAGACATGGCCCCAGCACTCGGATGGGAAGGCCTGGGGCATCTTTGGTAACATGGTGCCACCTACTTTGTAGGGCTCTAATGAGAACTGTGTCAGTCCATGTAGCGTACTGGATTTTAGTGCTTTGAGCAGAGATCGCCTAGGGACAAAGGACCCTACGAAGGTGTCGTCAGGGTGCAGGGAACCACGGAGCGGGTGCAATGCTCTGGGCCACACTCCCACCCAAGTATGCAAAAGTAAGCTGAGCCTCCACTATGGCCATAAGCTGTCGACAGAGGAGGGCGGCCAAGAGGCTGTTTGGCAGGAGCCCTGACCGTCTACTGAGATCGACTTCTGATCTAATTTATTCCTCCTACTTGTGCCTCACTGGTCAAACCAAAGTGGAGACCACTGGACAGAGAAGTCAGCCTCTTGTGACAAAAGGCAAGGCAGAGGGTGAGGGAGAGTAGACCTGGGACAATGAAAGGTATTCAGTCCCAGCATTCAAATCCAATAATACGGAGGAGGGTGCTGGGGGGGGGAGGGTTGGCTCAGTGGATAAGAGTGCTTGCTGCGTGAGCGAGCATAATGATCTGACCTTGGATCCCCAGTGCCCATTGAAAAGCTGGGCATGGCTGTGTGCACACCTGCAGCCCAACACTGGGGAATGGAGACAGGAAGACCGCCGGGGCTTGTTGACTGCCAAGCTCCAGGCTCAGTAAGAGACCCTGGCCCAAGGGGAGAAGGTTGAGCATGGAGAGCGATAGAGAAGGACACCTGACATCCTCCTCTGGCCTCTGTGGTTGTGCATCTGCACACACCCGCGCACATGCACGCACGCACACACACACACACACACACACACACCAACTACAAACAGAAGCAATAGTGCATATCAAAGCACTATGCATGTACTTAATACTCACTCGCTAAAATTATGCTATTAACAGTAGTAAAACAATCTATGGTTTTGGATATCAAAGGGGAAGACTACTGAACACCCTTAGAGAAGTTATGTTTTCAGTTGTGACTTGGAGGGAGGACAATAATGCCGCGGACGGAAGCCCAAACACGTGGAATGCACTGTGCCGGTGCACATTCGCTTCTTTACTTCTCAAGCCCACCTTGTGAGGTAGGTACTCTTCCTCCTCCTCCTCTTTTTCCTTCTCTTACTTTTCTTCTTTGGAGACAGGGTCTTACCATGCAGCGCCAACTGACCTGGTACTTGGTATGTAGACCAGGCTGGCCTTGAACTCACAGAGGTCCACCTCTCTACCTCCTGTGTGCTGGAATTAGATGTGTGAGCCACCGCTCCCAGCTGGGTACTATTCTTATCTCCGTTTAGTAGGGGTGAGGAAAGGAGGCAGAGAGAAGTGGGCTAACGACAGAAGTTGCACAGCCGATAGGTCACCTATCCAGGCTCTGAGGTGTCACGGCATCTCTTTTTTTTTCCCTAATTTTTTTTTTTCAGATAAAGAGCTGGAACGAAAGTAGGGAGCACAGCTAATCAGGGGGGTGGGCTAAAGCACAGGGCTCATGCTGGGGGGTGGTGGGAGACCACATAGAGGGAGCTGAAGGCCAGATGAGAGGCTGAGAAATTTGGCCTCCTTGCTGACAAGCTGTGGAGAGTCACCGGGAAGTTCAGAGGAAAAGCACGCCCAACAGAGTTCTAGGAAATGAATCTGTGTGCAGGGTGAAAACAAGAAAGCAGAGAGAGTCTGCGAGCCCGGCAAGTAGCCGGAGGATGCTGCGGTTGGCCCCCACACCACGTGGGCCGTAAGAACTTGAACAAGATGGAGAGGCAGGGCATTGGAATTTCAGTGCAAAAGCGGCAGCGGACTTTGAACTGATGAGGCAGGTGTGTCCTGGGTGGCTGAAGAAAGAGAAAAAGAGCAGGTGGCTTAGGACCTATGCGACAAGTCGGTGAAGGTATCGGCTGTGACATTCAGCCACATTTACTGCGTGCATTGGTGTGGTGAGGAGGTGTGTGTTTTCCAGTTACAAAACAGACACTGTGGAATTGCATCCCCTACATAGACCTCAGTGGCTGCAGGATGGTGACCCATTTCACCGTATTTTCTCCTGGAAAACTCACTTAGGAGCCTGCAGTACATAGGCATGGATTTAAAGACCCCCTCACCCCTACACCAATATCGAAGATCAGGGTTTTAGGGTTCTGGAGGTTGGCCCTGGGGTATTTGGAAGTAGGCTTTGTTGCCCGGTGGGGATGCTACCTCTCCAGCGGCCCTGTGTTTTCTGCAGGATGCATCTCATTATAAAGAGAGGGATGGCTGGCCGGCACATTTTCCCAAGCGGCGTTTTCAATGTCTCAAGTCCTGCTATCTTTTTACAAGTGGCACCAACAAAATACAAGGGTGAACTAGAAGTAGGAGCGCAAGGTCACAAGCACCAAGAGGAGTCCGATCTTGACGTTCGGGTTTCGGAGCCTTCTCGAAATCCACCCAACGAGAATTAGCCCTGAAGTAAAAGTGGGTGTTTAGCTCAAGTCATTGCCTCAAACAGCCAACTACCTGTTGGAAGAAAGGTCTGATCGATGCCAACCGGAGCAGCCGTGCGTGAGCTGTTACACAGCAGTTAGTATTGATCAGAGCCAAAGGCTGCCCATAGGAACGTGGAGCAAACTGACAGGCGAAGGCGCGAAGAAGGAAACAGCCTCCGCTGGTGGCAGCTGTGCCGAGCGGAGCCGATAAAAAGTCAATTCCACTTAGTGGAATCACTGCTAACTAAATATTTGGGGGGCCGGAGCCTTCCTGGGGAGCTGCTGGAGGAGCTCGGCTTCCAAACTGAGACATCAAGCAAGCTCAGGGAGTGGACAGGTGAGGTCTTGGCTCCCAAGACGAGAGAGAGCCCTAGACGGAGGCCGAGAGGCTCTGGCCTCAGCTCAGATGGCCGGTCCAGGACACTGTGAGAGGATGACCTGCATCACCGGAAGTTGAGCAAGCATGGCCGGGGCTGTAGTTTGGATCTTGAATGGAGACCATTCACTGTGTTGGAAGCTTGGTTTCCAGCTTGTGGTTGCTATGGGGAAGTGGAAGAACTCATAATGAGCGGGTTCTGGTGGAAAGGGGTCACTAGGGGTGTGCCCTTCAAGAGAATGGCAATCTCCATTAAATCCACCCCTCAGGGTTCAGGGAACCCTGTGAAGAGGAGGCAGAAAGAGTGTAAGAGCCAGAGGGGAGGGAGGACACCAAAAAAACAAGACTTTCTAAACCCAACAAGACTGATACAGATAGGAACTCACAGATGCTCATGCAGCATCCTCCGGGCCTGCACGGGTCTGCACCAGATGGGGTCCGAGAGCTGAAAGGAGAAGTGGACACACGACCCCCATATAACCCAGAAGCCATCTCCAGTTGATAACCACTTGCAAATGAAAAATTAGTTTTCTGCAAGAGAGTCTCACCAGGGAAACAAACGAGTATTTTTATTTTATTATTTATTTTACGTGCATTGGCATGAAGGTGTCAGATCCCCCCGGAACTGGATTTACAGATGGTTGTGAACCGTCATATGGGTGCTGGGAGTTGGACCTAGGTCGTTTGGAAGAGCAGCCAGAGCTCTTGACTGCTGAGCCATCTCTCCAGCCCCGATAAACTACTCTTTTTTGTTTGTTTGTTTTTCGAGACCGGGGTTTTTCTGTAGCTTTGGAGCCTGTCCTGGAACTAGTTCTTGTAGACTAGGCTGGCCTCGAACTCACAGAGATCCGCCTGCCTCTGCCTCCCAAGTGCTGGGATTAAAAGTGTGTGCCACCACCACCTGTTCCAACTCTTAAGGGAGGCTGCACGCCCAGCACTGGATAAACTCAGTGTCATCTTTGGAGATTCCTCATCTCATAATGTCTTGTTGTGGTTTTTTTATCTTTTCATTTTTTATTTCCTCTCTCTCTCTCTTACCCTATAGGTTCTTGTATACATATATTATGGCCTCTGTTTTTTGGTTTTTTTTTTTTTATGGAATTCCTGAGTGTGCAATGAGTGGGTCTCTATCTGTTTCTTGTTCCTTTTCCTGGACACTTTTCCTTCTGTTTGTTTGACCAATTCTGATGTATCTATCTAATTATAGTATTAGCCCTTAGATGTCCATTTGCTTTCTAGTGAGAGACAGAAAGAGCATGGGTCCAGATGGGAGGGGATGTGGGGAGGAACTGGGAGGAGGAGAGGGAGGGGAAACCATAATAAGGATATGCCTTATGAAAAATAAATTTGTTTCCAATAAAAGAAAAAATGTTTTTGTTTAAAAAGAGAATATTAGAAACGCTTGTTTTCCCTCTTGCCTCCCTTGCCCCCAACCCCACTGCCGTGAAGGGAGTTACCCCCCCCCCCCACCATGAGGTGAGTTCTCCCTCCCCCTGCTCTCGTGACATGAGATGCTTCCTCTCTCCTGTGATCCTGTTAGGATCTACTTTGCTATCTGCACACATGCACTTAGGTCACCAACTATGATCTGAGTACTTCAAAATGTTTTAAAAAAGAAAATATCAGAAATGCTGGCTTTCTCTCTTCTCTCCTCCCTCTCCTCCTCCTATCCTGAGGTGAGTTGGGATGAGGAACACCTACTAGCTGTGAGCATGAGCATGACAAAACCTCTGCCCATGTTAATGGTGGCATCCTCTAAGTGTGTCCGTGAAGAATCTATTGCGCTCATTGTATAAGGGCAGCCTTTGAAGCTCAGAGAGGCTGAGAGAATTCCCATGGTCACACAGTTTATAAAGGACACACAGGGATTAAACCTCAGGTAGACCAGGTCCAGAGCAGGTTTTCTCGACCACCGTGTTACGCTGGCTTCCAGCTCAGATCCTTCACAAACAACAGACCTCTAAGTATAGGCTTGAGAACAAACTTTCTGTCTGAGCCACATCCACACACTCTCTGTGGGAAGCAAAGAAAAACACAGCTAGGATTCATTTTGAACTCTTACCATGTCAGAGCCCTTCTTCCTACGTAAACCTCTACGGGGAGTGAGCCTGTCTGGAACATTCGTCTGCATTTGGTCCTCCATTCTGGACTGTTTCTCTGGTTCCATGGTGACTGCCTAGTCATTTGTGATACAAACTAGGGAATTTCTTATCCAGCGAGAGAGATGGTTAGCGAATATCTGAGGGGCCCCCGAGATGCCAAGTGGGCTAGCATCACCTACCTCACTGTCTTCTCTTTTAATAGTAACATTGGAAAAAAAAAAAAAAGAAAAGAAACAAAAACGCTTCTCCTGCTGGATTTGGCATCACAGGTTACTTACAACTCCCAGCTACCTAGGAGGCAGGAAGATGGCAAGTTCAAGCCCTGCCTAGGAGACTTGATGAGAGTCTACCTCAGAATAAAAAGTCAGAGGAGGACCAGGGCCCACGGGAAGACACTGTGCCCAGGACCAGGGCTGGGCACAATGATGTGCTGTTCTCGCAGTACTACAGAGAATGGTACCAAGCTCTGCCATGACCCCAGCTGCTTTCACAGCCAGCTCGTCTGTAACGTTAAATCCACCCGTGTACCCTTCCGCACCGAACAGGGCACTTTCCATCTCTCTCTGCTCCGAGACGTCTTGTTCTCTCCTACTGTTGGCCCGTATATAAGTGCATCCAAAGCATGACAGTCCGAACGCCACCCTGGCTTGACCTTTCCTCCGCCAAGCAAACTAGCCTGTTGCTTTTGAATCCAGCCTCACCTAAAATCTCAGGACGTGGGTAGAAGGCAGGTGGCGTCTTGCCAGAATGTATTGTGAATTGTCTCTAGTTCGGTTCCCCACAGACTCCTCGTCTCCTCTGAAACACCGGGAGCCAGGTCTCTCAGCAGTCTGGTCTTCCGACTCCCACCAGCATGACCCGCTGCACTCTGCGCATAGCATTGGAGGAATTCCCTAGCCTGTAGCTTCAAATTCTCCCAACTTCTCCCCACAAACTAGTTCCCAAAGCCTAAGAACCACATGCTCAGGTTTATCACAACAATGCCCCTACTCTTTGGTAACGCCTCGTTATTTATTTATTTTTCTTTATAAAAACAGAGTTAATCTGTGTAGCCCTGGCTGTCCTGGAACTAGCTTTGTAGACCAGGCTGACCTCAAAGAGATCTGTCTGCCTCTGCCTCCGGAGTGCTGGGATTAAAGGCCTGCCCCACTGTCGCCTGGCTCATCATTGTTTTACTAAGGATGCTACCCATGGTTTCTGCTCATCAATTTTACAGGCAGAAGAAATGTATTTATTCCACTGATTGAAAAATAATAATGTGTGAGCATGTGTGGGTGTGTGTGCGTGTGCACATGTGTATACAGACGCATATTTATGCACACTGCCTATTTCTACACTCAGGCTTTATTCTGTATGTGTGTACCGAGAGAATCATGCTCAGATTATTTTGAGTTTCTGTATTTAATATTTGACAGTGTCGAACAACTTCATTCCTTTAGATAGTTGGTTTAATATGCTATGTATGGTTTTAATTACTATCCTCTTCTTGTATAAGAGAATCCAGGAAAAGGAGAAAGCAGCCAACTTACAAGTGTTGACAGTGATTCCGAGGATGAGGGCCAGCATCCCGGCACATGGATGTTGTGGCTCTTCCATACTAGTTTCTTAGACTTGGACACGTAGCGCTTAAATCATGTTAAATACCACTGGCTTCTCTTATCCCAGCTCAGCCTGTAAACATTTATCTCCCCGCTTTCCCAGAAGTGTGTCTTATGGAAAGGATTAGCCGTCGTCGCCAGTGCATTTAAAAAGCCAAAGGTGAGCTCCAAGCTAACCATCATAATTAAAGCAGAAAATTCCAGCCGGGCGATGGTGGTGCGGGCTTTTAATCCCAGCACTCGGGAGGCAGAGGCAGGCGGTTCTCTGTGAGTTCGAGACCAGCTTGGTCTACAAGAATGAGTTCCAGGACAGGCTCCTAAGCTACAGAGAAAGCCTTTTTGTTTGGGAACAAAGCCAAGCTCCTGGGCTCTGTCATGACACTCCGGCACTTGGCGCTGAGTCACCGAGTAAGCTTCCAACTGCACAGCGATGGCCAGTGCCAGACGAACAACCGGAGGCCAGGGATCTTGATGCTGAAGTTGAGCCACTGGTTGGTTTTCATAGTCTTGTTTCATTTTAGAGACAGGGTCCCCCTTTATAATCCTGGTAGGTCTTGAACTTGCTATTTTCCTGCTTCAGCCTCCCCAGGGCTGGGACTATAGGCATGTGTCAACAGTATCCGGACTACAGTGTCATTTAAAAAATTCTCATTCATGATGTAAGGTAAGTTTTAAAAATAAACTATGATGAGGAATGAGTATCCACGTTCCGGGTGAAGACACAGCGGTTCGCCTCTAGTCCAGGCTCTACACCGTGTTGTCTCTAATACTTTTCCATCTTCGCCTCTCTCTACCCTAAAAGTGGAACGTGGCAGTCCCTGCTTCCTAGGGTTGCCAAGAGACGACAGTGAAAGAACACCTTGAATGGAAGGAGGATGAAGTCACGCACCAGGTACACAGTAGACACAGACATAGGGCTTGGGGATTTGGCTCGAGTGGTAGGTGGCTTGCCCAGCAAGCACAAGGCCCTGGGTTTGGTCCTCACTTGGGGGTGGCGGAAGAGTAGACTCAAATATATAGTTAACGCCCCAACATAAACAACTCGGAAACAACTGTTCTGAGAGTCTAACACATGCCAAGTACAGTTCATGTACTTTATGTGACTCACGCTGTCTTCCATACAGTCCTAAGGAACAGCCCAAACCCACTCTTTAGAAGACTCAAAAGCAAAATGTAAATTGCTCAAGGTCACATGACTAAGTCCTGCGGGCCAACTGGGTTTTGAGAGCAGGTCTGCCTGATTCTTCCTTTCTTTCTAGGCCATCGAAGACAGGGCAGCTTTGAGAGCAGAGCGTGGAGACTTTGGGCACCAGAACTTCAGTTAGAGTGTGGGCTGGCACAATGGGAGGGCCCAGGCTGGGAGGGACGCCTGCAGGGGAGGGGAGGGCTGGCCGAGGGGGAGGAGGGAAGGCATCAAAGACACTCTGCCCACACTGTGATCTTGCCTAGGGCCAGCACAAGATCGGATTTCCTTTGTGGGCTGCTAGTTGCCTGGGGCAGGGAGTTGCTAGAAGCCACAGGCTGCAACCCTGAAACCTGGTATTTCAGTTCTGCTGTGAATTCTAAGGCCTTGGCAACTCGCGTTACTTCCCGGGCAAGTTCCCACTTCTGTAAAGTGGGGTTTGTACATCCTGGCTCAAAGGGGTCAGTCTGGAGCTGCTTAAGGGCTTGGTTGATGATTAGAAAGCATAGCACAGGGCTTTGAGATACTGTGCTTGGCCTGATAAGAACTTTGAGTTAAGAGGAGGGTTGCACAGGACCCTGTAGAGTTTCCATTTAGAGATAACCTGGGGAAAAGGCTATGGTGCTAGGGATCCTGGTATTGTCTGTGACCAATTCAAGGAGCAGGTAAGGGGCCCAGGGGCCTCACGGGTGGACAGTATTATTACTATCTGGTTGCATGATAGCAGGGTTGACAGAGACAGCATAATAAGCCCTCTGGTCTCTGTACCTTCACCCCTAGCAATTTGGGGCAAGTTGGGGGCTGATGACGTCTTCTCTGGTGGGCTGGTATCTGTCTTGTTTTAGGGTCTACTCTGCTTTGGGGACCGCCTATCACACAGGGACACTAAGTAATCGATAGCATTTCAATCATTTCTTATAGATCCAATATCCTGTGTCTAGGTGGGATTTCAGGCTAAGTTTTAGTGCAATGGGTCAATGCCCAAATCACATAACGTACTGTGATTCTTCAAGAGTTTGATTCATTATGTCACAGTCGCTGCCTCAGTTCCTGGTCGACCTTTTAAAAGTTTAAACATTGGCTGCATTTCCCCTCCTTCTCTGACAGCAACTTGAGCTTCTGGTTTGTTCAGCCTGAATGTCAGAGAGACCAGGTCTTAGGACAGGTTGGAGTGGAACACACTTTTGACCCACAGAGGGGGCTTCTCTAAGTGGCAAGCAGGCCACATTGGTGCTCAGTGTCTACATGGGAAGGCCAGGAGATCCGAGCAGTTTCTAGTTCTGCACCCCAAGGGGATGTTGATGTTGTAGTCTAAGGCAAGATCTGGGCATCCCTTGAAGATTCCAATGTGGGGGTCAAGTGTCCTGGAATGTATTGTCTCTATCCACACTTGTGTGTTGACATCTTAATCCCTAGAATCCCTAGACTGCATGCGGATACATACCTCAAGAGTTAATTCAGGTAAACTGAGGTCACCTGGGTGGGACCTAGTCCAAGATGACTGTTTCCTTGTAAGAGAAGGAAATTTTTCCACATTAGATCCTGTGAAGTCAACGGAGGACGTCAGCCATCTACAAACTAGGGACAGAGGCCTTAGAAGAATCCAGCCCCACCAACATCAGGACCTTGGACGTGTAACCTCAGAGCTGTGAGGAAGTAAATTCCATTGTGAAACCCTCCCAGTCTCTTACACGCGACTCTGGTGGCAGCCTGAGCAAATGACCACACTAATGATGGGAATCACTGGCCTTGTGGGAGGCGCTACAGCAACAGCTTTTGGTGTAAGAAATCTGGCGGCAGGGGCGGGAGGGGCAGTTCATTTCCCTCAGCCCATTTTCTCTGTCTTCTTGATCCTCCTGGAACCCTCACAAATGCCCATTAGTTGTTGGTAGGGGTTTCAGGTTGTATTTAGCCTTATGGGAAGCACCTGCCTTTTAATGTGGGATTCTACTCTTTTTTTTTTTTTTGTACTACAGATAGAACCCAGGGCCTTGCATACATGATGTCTTCAGACCTTAATGTGGAATTTAAAGAATGTATTATTATTGTGTGGGGTGGAGAAGTCAAAAAAACACTTGGAGTCAGAACTCATGACTTCGATTTGGGCAGCAAACATTTTCCTTGTTGAGCCGTCTCTCATATGGGATATTTGTTGTTGCTGTTTTTTGTTTGCTTTTTTTTTTTTTTTTTTTTTTTTTTTTTTTTTTTTTTTTTTTTGACAGGCTCTTTCTAAGCTGTCTAGGCTGGCCTTGCATTTGCCATTCTCCTGCCTCAACTGTCCTAGAACTGGGTTGTGGGTGAGTGCCACCAAATGCATCCTTAATGTGGGGCTTGTTTTTGTTTCATTTTGTCTTTGAGACAGGGTTTCTCTGTGTAACAGCTCTGGCTGTCCTTGAACTCACAAGAGCTTTTCCTGCCTCTGTCTCCCAAGTGCTGGGATTAAAGGTGTACACCCAGTTAATGCGGGATTCTTAAGGGCAAATGTCTCTAGGTAACAGAGTTATTTGATCTCACTAAGTTGGTGGCTGAGCCCCATTTGGACCAGTTACTCTCCAGTTATTATTACCACAGTAATGGTGAGTAGCATGTAACAACTACTGTACCCAGAGTCCGTCTGTCTGTCTCCCTCTGACAGTGTTGTTGTCTGCTATTTCTCCACTTTCATTCCTGGGACCCTTCTGGCACCGCCATTTGTATGTGTTTATGTAAGGGAACAAAGGGACTGACCACCATATCTAAGCCCTTACAGACACAAACGGTAAGCACAGGATTTGAACCTATGAAGTCTGGTTCTAGACACCACGCTTTTAACTGCCGAGCACTCGCGCCATCCCAGCGGAAGGTATCGCGTTCAAAGGAGAGCCAGGGAGCCAGAGAGCCAGCTTTGCTTGTCAAGCTTTCCAAGGGGGAGAGAATGGGGATCCTCTTTTAAAGTTACCCTTCCAGAGCCTTCTAGGTACTGCTCTCGGTGGGAAATCAAACTGTTCACCAATAGCCGGCCCCTGCTATGCTTACGTCTCTTAGATACACACTTGGTGCCTTGTGCACCTTAAATCACTTGTAGGTTATTTATACCTAATGCAATACGAATGTCTCTAAGTAGTTGGTTGTCAGGGTATATTGTTTAAGGAACAATGCCAAGAAAAATGTCTGCACATATTTAGTATAGAAACTATTTTGTTTTGTTTTTTTCCCCCTGAATATTTCGAGCTGGGCTTAATTAAACCTGTGAGTGTGGAACCCTGGGATATACAGGCCTGGCTGTGTCACCTCTCTACACGAGGGGATTATACTTCAGCCTCATCAACGTCAGATGTGGCATGTGACTTGCTTTCCTTTCCAATACAACGGGGGTGGGGGGGGGATGAAGTGATAACATGAGCAAGTCCTTCAAAAAGCCACCAAGTGCTACTCTCTCCTAGCAGGAGTTAAGCCAGGGCTAGACCGTTCCCTAAGCTCGGGTTGTAGTATAAAAATAAAACAGAATAGCGAGGCAAGCAACTTGGCCGTGAAAACTGTATCTCTGTGAACAGCCACTGAAACATATGGGCTGTTTGTTATTGCATCGCTACACAGTAAAAACTGACTGATACATTCTCCAAATATCAATATAGTTAATGTGAAATGCCAGGCATAATGTAGAGATAACATCTGAGAGTAATCAATAAATGCTACTACAGTTTATCGAAGTAATCTGGCAAAACATTTCGGCCTACCTTTTCTGAATATTTTCTATGCATCTGTCTGATCCTAACTCCCAAGGCTCAGAGACCAGAACCATCCATCTGGCTCAGTATACCATAGAATCCTTCATAGAATCCTTACCCAGCTATTCAGATGGATACGCCGAAGTTTTATATTCTGGACATGGAAAGAACGGGAGAGAAGAAGGCTAGGTCTTCCTTTATGGATTGGAATAAAGATGACAGGACTCGTCGAAGTCAGTGTCCAGTCCCTGCCTTTACTTGCTACGTTTAGTCCCAGTTTCTTACTCTGTCTCACGGACTGTGAACGTCTGGCCTGTCAACTCAGTGTGGAATGTAGGCTTTTACTTGGTCCATTCCCAATAAAACACCGGTCTAAGCGCAGGCATTTGTACCGTATTGATTTCCAACACTCCACACGCGAGAAAGTGCACACAGAGAAAATATCAGTATTTCTATATTTTCTTCAAGAACCCCCCCCCCCCCCGGAATTCTGGGTTAGAAAGCATCAGCTGAAGTTGAGCAACTGTTGCTGATTGGGCCGAGAAAGTCCCCACAGCCTCTAGTTCTCTTGATCACCTTACATTAGGTCCGCAACACTCGTTTGGATTCTTTGTTTATCCTGTGTGCCCAATTCATTTGTCAGCTTGGGGATCCATTATCTCTTCCCTTCTCCTTCCACCTCTTTCCCTTCTTCCATTCTCTGTCTGTCTCTGTCTGTCTGTCTATCTGTCTGATTCTTTCTTTTCCCTTCTCCCCCTCCTTCTCTCCATGCCTCTCTTTCTCCTTTTTATTTGTTTGTTTTTCTAAGACAGCATCTCTCACTGCTCTGGAACTTACCAAGTAGGCTAGGCTGACTGGCCTGTGAACTGTTGGAAGCAACCTGCCTCCACCTCCTCAGTCCTCACCTCCACCAATCCTCGCTTTTCTTTTCTTTTTTTTTTTTTTTTAAAGAGATTTATTTGTTTATTATTATGGATATAGTATTCTGCCTGCATGTATGCCTGATCTCATTACAGATGGTTGTGAGCCGCCATGTGGTAGATGAGAATTGAACTCAGGACCTCTGGAAGAGCAGTCAATGCTCTTAACCTCTGAGCCATCTCTCCAGCCCCCTAGCTTTTCTTATATGGGTTCTGGGATTTAACTCAGGTTGCTTGCAAGGCAAACGTTTACCAGCTGAGCTATCTCCCTAACCACATACTCTTCTTTTTCCATTTCTCTTGGTGAGATAAGATTTTGTATGTAGCATAAGCTGGCTTCGAACTTACCAGGTAGCCCACCAGGTTGGGCTTGGGCTAGGAACGCTTGGCCTTAGCCTCCTGAATGCTGGCTTTTGCAAGCACATGTCACCATGCCCAGCTCGCCTTCTCTTTTCTCCGGCATCCAATTTGTTGCTATGCTCACCTTTTGTTGACTAAAACTTCCTACCGGGGCTCAGGGATTTTAAATCTAGGAAAGGTCTGTGCAGGTCACAGGGCAGAGTATGGACATGCTGCTGTATGCTCCTGCTCCTGACTCGCTAAGGAGCCCTGCTGGAGTTCCCATGCCAGCATTCGGTTTGCTGGCCTCCCCTCTGCTTGCCTTCTAAGGAGATTAAGAACGGACATTTTATTTTGTTTCCGTTTCAGTTTATTTGAAGGTTTTATGATGTCTTGGTTGAATGGCTCTTGGGACTTCCAAATAAACACGGTGCTTTTAAAAACGGAACGTTGTTTTTATTTATTCCTTTTAGGTGCCCAGTGACCTCCGGGTATATTAGGCAGCTTTAAATTATAATTAAAATAATAACTGTGGTCCTAAAATAATAATAGATGTTGAATTACAGAAACGCCAAATTAGGACGTCCCGAAAATCTGTCTGAAGGAAGCCAGAGGAAGCCTAAAGTTTAAAAAGTGATCTTTGTGCCAGCGGAAAAGGACGAAGCTCTATAACCAGAGCCTTATTTTTCTTTTCTTTTCTTTTTTTTTTTTTTTTTGCTTTGTTTTGGCTTTTGTTTCGTTCAGTCTGTGTTTATTGGTCTTGGGGCTCATCAGTTGACTTTAACATGGCTTTATAGGCAAAAGAAAATAATGAAATCTGTTTGTCACCTGTGTATATCCCTATATTTTAGTAATTTCTCGACGCTTTCCCATATTCATGGTCACAAGCAGTGGGAGCCGACTAGGCTTCCTCCCTGATACCAATCCTCATAGTGCTCTCGGGTCCACGACATAGATCTGCGTCCCTCCATCTGTCATCCTAGCTCATCCCCTTCTTCCAACTGTTCTTAAATTAAATGACTACATGTAATGATGAGAGATTTTCTCGTGAAAGCTTAGGAGACTTCATCCAAAGGCAAATTAAAACATTGCGAAGTAATCACCCACCTCAACTCCCTCCTCTGCTCGCCCCTGGGTGCCTGTTAGTGCCGAAGGGGGTTCATCAACGTTTGTGGAAGAAAGCATCCAGGAAGAAAATCCACAGAAGAGGGGATGGGAGCCACCTGATGCCAGTTAGAGCAGGGGCTTTTTCTCAGTCACTTTCCACTCCCCATAGACAAACGGAGGAGGCTCCTGCAATTGTCGGAAGCCACTGGGGTTTATGGGACTCCAGCTTTGTGGCCCACTCTTCTGTTATTTCTTCCCTGTACCACTGTTTGAAAGAGACAGTGCTTTCAACAATTCTGTCTTATAGGAATCTGTTGACAGAGGTTTCTGTTCCGCCTGGTCCCACAGTTGTTCAGTCCCAAAGAAACACACAGAGGCCTACGCTGATTATAAACTGGTTGGCCTGTTAGCTTAGGCTTCTTATTAACTAATTCTCACATCTTAAATTAGTCCATAATTCCTGTCTGTGTTAGTCACGTGGCTTGGTACCTTCTATCAGTTAGGCATTCTCATCTGGCTTCCTCTTGGTCTGGGTGGCTACTGCAGACTGAGTCTTTCCTCTTCCCAGAATTCTCCTATTCTGGTCACCCCACCTATACGTCCTGCCTGGCTACTGACCAATCAGCGTTTTATTAAACCAATACAAGTGACAAATCTTTACAGGGTACAAGAGCATTGTCCCATAGCAGGAGTCTATCCTAATGAGACAACTGGGAAGATTCACCAAACACAAAGATGACCACT
Source organism: Alexandromys fortis (assembly GCF_014885135.2). Lineage (NCBI taxonomy): Eukaryota > Metazoa > Chordata > Mammalia > Rodentia > Cricetidae > Alexandromys > Alexandromys fortis. The sequence goes on from NW_026067927.1 coordinate 17,354,654, forward strand.
GGGATATTATTTATAATACTGATCCCAGAAAGGGAATGAACAAAATGAGGTTACATCCAATACCAGATTGCAAGATGGCCACTAGAAGGGAATACTATGTATGTTCATAACTAACTGATACTGCATGTTGTTGTGGGTAGCATGTAAAACAGACCTTGGCCATAAAATAAGATACTTACATACATATGTATGCCTAAAAGACATTTGATAAGATAAAATACATGTTAAGGTATCCACTGGGTATGGTAGTTTATGGTTTTAATCCAAGAACTCTGGAGACAGAATCAGGCAGATATCTTGAGTTCAAGGCCAGCTTGGTCTACATAGTTAGCTCTAGGCCAATCAGGGTTACATAGTGAGACCCTGTTTCCAAAAGTGGGGGGTGGCATTTACTTCTAGGTACTGATATTTGGGCTGATTTAAATTTTCTTTGATTTTATAAATGCTCATAATTTCTAAGTCATATAAAATATTTTTATAACTAGGAAAAAACTCTTAAAGCTAGGTCTGTAGTTGAGAGAAGAAAGCCTTTGGTAATAGTATAAGAGTCTCTGTGCTTTCCTGTAGTTTCCAAACCCTCAAATGTCTCAGAGCACTGGGTCCTGGCAAGAGGCTTGATTGGGTCTTGAGGACAAAATGTCTCCTTGGTGATGTCCCAGCATGGTTTCCAGGCCAAGGCGCTCTAATCTGATAGCAATTTCCATCAGAACACCAGAATGGATTTCTTGGCTCAATGCTCCCAGTTCACCCTCCTGTCATGTCTGTAACGCAGAGGAGGGCAGGCATACAAATCAGCTTCCTAATCTCTGGAGACCTGGGACATCAGAAGCTATGGGGCTTGACAGAGACCAGGGTGCCACTGACACCAAGTGTCTGCCACCTCTGCTCACTGCTCCACCCATTCATCAGAAGTGAGATGGGCAGGGGCTAAAATAATATTTTATGATTCCCTCCCCAAATGGACATGAAACCTTTGGTGTCTTTGTGTCTTGGGTGTTCGAGAGTTGGATTCTGTTTTGGGCACGATGAAAGGGCTCAGTAAGAGGGATATTTTGGAGACTTCTTGGCTGTCAGTGGTTACTGCTGGGATGGTGCCCAGGAGAAGTCTGAAGACCCCAACAACCATGTTAGTGTTATTTCTAGCTACTTCTAAGGCAGGAGCTAGTCTGTCCGAGTTTTTGTCTCTCTAAGGTAGGATGCTCAGTGAGAGAATCCTCAGTCTTCTCTAGCTAAAGGCATTATTTGGGGAACCAAGTGGTAGGATAGATAGGAAAGTCCTCTCTTTCTTGTCTTCTCCCAACTTTCTCAAGAAGACTTGGTTGGTCTATCCACAGCACATTCTTGTAATATTCTGTCATTTATAGTCTACATCTTGATGTGTCTACCGTGAAGGACAAAGTCAAGAACAACTCTAGAGCCAGGTTTGGTGGTGCACATCCATAATCTCAACACTTGGGAGATGGAAGCAGGTGGTGTTTAAGTTGAAGGCCAGCCTGGGCTCTATAGCAAGACCATGACTTTAAAAAAAACCTTCTGATTCAACGGAGTGCTGTGTATAGGACAGAACAAAGCAGTTTTCAATAGCATACGCTTTGTGTCATTGAGATGGCTCAGTTGGTAACGGTGTTTACCGCCAAGCCTGATGATCCAAGGTCAGTCCTCAGAACCCACACGGTGGAAGGGAAGAAAAGACTCCTGTCAGTCGTCTTCTGAACCCATTTCTGCATTGTATATGTGCTCCCCCTTCATACACACACACACACAGACACACACTGCACACATGCACACACACACACGCACGCACATACACATTTGTGGATTGGGTGACTGGTTCAAAAGCTTAAAATGTTTCACCAATTGTAAACCACGCCACTGTGAATCGACACATAAAGTGACCCTGTGTTAGTACTCTTTACACTTAAGTAGCCATTTTTTTAAAAACAGCGCACACTTTCTAAGATCGTTAAGAGTGTGTAGAAAAAGCAATGTCATTGCTGACATCAGAGCCATCGTCCATGCCAAAGCCTGCTCTTGTCCCTTCATGTAAGGCTTCTCTTTCTGTGCCGCTGCCTCCCCCAGAGTTGGGTACTGTTCTTACGCAGCTGTGGCTCAGGAGGAAGTCAGTTCGAGCACAGGAAATGGGTCCTGATCACCTTCTCTGGTACACTCTTGGCTGTTGTAGCTGTCTCTCTGGAACAGTTCGGAACCAAAAGGCAGGGCTGCTCAGCGCCCGCTTATTTTGCTTGAGCTGGAGGATTGTTTTCAGCTCGCCTCTTGAAGATGCTCTTTGTGCCGGCTGGTGCTCAGCATGCCGGCTTGAACAGGGCCACAGTGAAGGCGTCCATGGGCTGTGTGTTGTTACCATGCCTTCTTTCTGGCAACAGCAATGCATCTTTGGAGCACAAGTACCAGTGTGTGTGTAGTCCTTTGCTTTGTTTCTTAAATGTTCCCGTTTTTAAAAACTTCCCTTTCAGCTTCCTCTTAACTAGCTGAGTGACAGGAACTCAATGCTGACTGCTTCATTAGCCAATGACCTTGTCCCTCTGGCCTCCTGCCTACTTGTTCTCCTGGGCAAGTTGCTTTACGTCACAAGTCCTCATTAAAGGTCAGGACCTTAGAGCCACTAGTAGCAGGCATGTTGTTGTTGTTGTTTAATATACAGCTAGAGAAATCAAGTCTGCTGGTTCATATTAGGGCCTATTTATGCACTACACACCAATGACCACGATGGAGATGAACTGGTACTTTTGAAATAAAGCCATAGGAGCTCCGAGTGGGGTCCTCCATGCTCTATCGGGGAAGCTGTTGCAATCTGTGTCTTCCCTCACTGTCAGGGCCTCCTATTATTCTCCATATCCAGAGCAAATCTTTATATATAGTCATTGTGTAAAGTAGAGAGGTTAAGTGGTATAGTACATCTCTGAATCCAGACACGGGCACGATGGCCAGCTTTGTCAGACGTCAGTGAAGCCAGAACCCATGGTGGCTTGGTTCACTCTTCCTGCTAGGATGCTGATAAGATGGCAAGGTTCACCACTCCTGTGGTAGGGACAGATAAAGCATCTCATATACATTACCCTGTTAGAAATTCACAACATCCCTCTAGGGTAGTCGCCGTTGTTACCCTCCAGTTAGTGAACAGAGACATGGAGGTTCAGAAAGGTCCTGTGACTGCCTCTAGTTCCCAGAGCAATAATTATGCAGGGGTTGGAATTTGCCTGCTTGTTTCTGATCCTGACACCACTACAATTCTGCAGTGGTACTACTTGGTCTCTTTTGAGGGGTGGCCTTTTGCGTGCTGTTTAAGGAGAACCATATTTTGTTTGTAGTTTGTCTCCCGAAATATCTCTACCAACGCAATAGGAGTTAAAAATTAAGTCTGGGAATAAGTTTGCCCCTCCACACACACACACACACACACATACACGCTTCCCCCTTCTTCACCAGGACAAACTTTAAGTTCATTCCCATATCCCCTGGGAGTCTGGTTGGACAGATCCCTGATGGAGATTAGAAATAGCTCTCATGGGCTATTTTTAAGGAAACTGTGATGTCAGAAAATGAGGCAGGAATGGGCACCCAGAAGGGAAGAGCCTGCATACCAGGAAGGAAGGGATGCAATGTGGTGAGGAGAGGAAACAGATGGAGGTTGGGAAATTTGGGCATGATGGCCCACACCTGAGATTCCAACATTTGGGAGACGAGGGGTATCACCACAGGTGTGAAGCGAGCCTGGTTGACTGAGTCCCAGGGTAGCCAGGTCTTCCTAGAGAGAGCCTGTCTACATAAATACATAAGTCAATAAACACAAACTTAAAGATGTGATAACGTGGGCAAGGATGGGTGGGAGTAGGCGGGGACACTTTAGAACCTGGACAGCGTATTCCCGCCCCATTCATTGTGGTCGGCTCAAAGAGAACTCGGCTACAGAAGGCAAATACCATCGGCCTCCAGCAAAGCCACTTCTCTCTCTGAAGAAACACAGCCCAACGAATAGGCAGGAATGCCCGCTGGCCTCTTCCTGAGAATGTCAGGCACAATGTGGAGGTGTCTGGTGACACTGTAATTTCCTTTGACCGGTAAGGTTTTGTTCGGCGCGCTTGTCTGGAGGGTTAGTCTTTTGGACTGTGTTAACTCACTTGGCATAACATTTTCTTTCATGGAGACACTCGAGAGGTGGGGCTCGACTCTCTCATTCAGCAAGGCTGGACACCATCCAATTGCATGGTGTTACACCTCTGCAGGTCAGGAATTGTATCTTCCGGGCTAAGGAAGAGAAGACGACAGCATTGTTGGGGAGACTTTTAGCAAACCTTTGAAGGCTGAGTGGTTAATGAGGGAGATGACCTCCCCATTTCTTCCTTTGTTTTTCCTGGATAAGGGTTGCATCTACTGCCAGGTTTCCCTGAAGTTGGCCAGTGTCACAAGCAGACATAGTTACCCATACTTGCTCATGTTCGTAATGCTGGAGAAAAACATATTGTTGGCCTGGAAAGGAGGTTTCCAAGATGTCAACACAGGGCAGGAGACATGCTCACTGGTTATGAGCATTTGCTGCTCTTGCAGAGGACTTGGGTTCGGTACCCAGAACCAACATGGTGGCTTACAATATCCATAACTCTAGTTCCAAGCGATTTGACTCTTTCTTCTGAACATCAGAACACCAGGCACACACATGGTGCACATACATGCGATCAAAACATTCATACACGGGAAATAAAAACAAATCAGCTTAAAATATTTCTTAAAGTTAAAAAAATTCAACTCAGGGGGATGAGGATGTGGTTTATCTGGTAGAGCGCTTGCATAACATACACAAAGCCCTCCCTGCCCCGGCAGAAACTCGACGACGTGGTTGCATCTGTTTAATCCCTGCATTTGAGAGGCAGAGGGAGGATGATCGAAAGGTCAAAGCTCCCCTTGGCTCTACACAGCAAGTTTGAAGCTAGCCTGGGTGACATGAGACATTGTCTTATAAAAAGGTAAAAAGGAAGATCATTCTAGCTGGGCATGGTGGTGCACGTTTGAATCTTGGTACTTGGAGGCTGAAGCAGGAAAATTGTGTCCAGTATGAGACTAACCCGGGCTACAGTACAAAACAAACAAACAAACAAACAAAAAAATGCGACTCACGACAGCCAGTCTCCAGATGGCGACGGATCTTAACTAGAAACCATCAACCAATCTAAGGGGAACTAAAATGAATTCTGGCAGAGGAGTCAAAGGAATACAGAAAACTGCAAATGAGTCCCACACTGATCAGAAGCAACTGTATAGCCTGCCTGCTTCTTTCTCTCCCCAACCCAGACATTTCTGCCTTCCCGTCCCAGGGAAGAGATTCAAATGGTGTTAACTCTGAATGCTTGCCTGACTCTCTACTCCCCTTTCCCTGGGTAGCTGTGGTGAGTTGGCTGCCGAGATGTAGCCCTGAACCTATCCATCAAGTCTACGGAAGAGAGAGTTAGAAAGGCAAACATTATCTGGAATCAATATCTTTACAAATCCAAAGGAAACCCCAGCTCCCGAAGGGTTAAGCCAGGGAAGGAAAAGCCATCAGGCTGTTTAGTGAGTTAATGTTTTTATTGACGGGGAGGCCTTTAAGGCCCTAACAGGAAAAGTGGGGAAAATGGCAGATTGTTTGACTGGGGAGAAAGCTGGGGAAAGAACTTTATTCTGCATGGTCTTTCCTAGTCCCTGAAATCCATCTGATGCAGGGGGCGTCTCATAACCTGAAAAACAGCCAACCCTTTGTCCTACCCCTGTCAACATGGAATCCACATCTTCCACTAGGAACTTTGTCTAATGCACATCTCTGACTAATGTCCGCTCTGCCGGGCACATCTTATTTAACAGTTGTTATAAGGCATAGCCGAAGCTAACGTTCCTGGGACAATCTATATTTCAACCTAACTACCCTGGCAGAACACTTCCATCTAATTCCCCTACTGTAAGTACCAGAGCAATCTCACACCCTCATATAACGTACATCTAAGCCCATTATTTTGTATTTTGTAAGCCATATTTTGATATGTCTTTTCCATTAAGTCACAGGACTGTATGGAGACAGCGGCCATCCGTGTGCTGAAAGCTTCCATAGCTCTTATGTTGTCCTTCGGTGACAGGCAGCTGATGGATATGCTTGTGAACTTTCACCTTTGGCATCTTGGAGTCTTAAGCATCCTGTTGGGAGCAAGGGTGACCGGAGACCCCTGACAAGACCCCTCTCTTATGCTAACCAGCAGGGCAGGCCACCTCAAAAGATCAGAGTGTACTTCTGAGAGGGCCATGAGAGGTCAATGTCAGGGTCAGGGGTCAGGGTGTAGCTGTTGGCTAATAGAGTGCAAGCTAACCTGTCGTCAAATTGCTGGGCTCCAAGACAATGGCCGCCTCCTGCCGATGATTTTACCCTGGGGGAAGGAGTGACTGGCTTTATTGGAAACCTGCCAGTCTCTGAGGTGATGGAAGTGGCTGATCACAGCTAAAGACTGTTTGATTGTTGATGGAGAGGCAGTTCTGTGGTTGGTCCCCAACTGAAAGGTCTACACAGTTGCTTATTGATGTCTGAGTTTTCCACATATGATGGATTTCCCTTCCATTTCCCATGCAGCTGGGACACCACTCTGCTGTGGAGGTAGACCACTGTGATGGTTGGTCATAGATTTTTCAGGAACTGAGAACCACTAGAGGCGATATTGTCACTGAATCCTGGCATGGTTTAGGATGACATCAACCCTCTGATGTCAGTTCAATGGGGCTAAAAAGAAACCAACCCATAATGAACTGAAATTGCATATAAAATTGCCTTAAAGACCAAGACATTTGGGTAAACACAAAAAAGAAAACAAAAGAATTCTGGAAGAGACACAGTAGTCTATCAATATCCTAACCTCAAACTTTCAATCCATCTCATGCAGGATGAAGAGGTGGATTTATCTTTATTATTCTTTCTTCCTGTATATTATTATTATTATTTTCTTCTTCTTCTTCTTCTTCTTCTTCTTCTTCTTCTTCTTCTTCTTCTTCTTCTTCTTCTTCTTCTTCTTCTTCTTCTTCTTCTTCTTCTTCTTCTCCTTCTCCTCCTCCTCCTCCTCCTCCTCCTCCTCCTCCTCCTCCTCCTCCTCCTCCTCCTCCTCCTCCTCTTCTTCTTCTTCTTCTTCTTCTTCTTCTTCTTCTTCAATCTACTGGTTGGGGGAATCTAACCAGGCTGGTGATTTGGTTAGATAGTTCAAGGAGAGGAGGTTACTGAAGACTTAAATTCCCCCAGTTTCCTGGCACACAGTACATTTAAGAAAGGGGAAAATGCTTAGGGCAAGCAAAGTACAGATGTAAAAAGTGACGTTCGTAAAAGTCATGCGAATGGCGGAAGATTGCCAGCAAACACACAGCCTGCTAAGACAGACAGTGAAGGACCAGAAGGCACAGATTGGAGGATAATGCTCTGCCTTTGTATTATGTCTCAGGAAGTGGTACTAGCTCTTATTCTATAACTTAATAAGGAATCATATAGGGGAGCCACCCTAGATTATGAAGAACGACCTTCTAGGATATCACATGCTGGGTCAGGAAGCATGGCTGCAGTCATGGCAGTATGGTGAGATTTTGGTTTGTCTGTGGATACCATTTTTGCTTCTTTAATCCTAGGTGTTCTTTGATAGAGTGTCATGCTGACCGCTGGACACAGTCCAACAAAGACTGATTCAGATAGAGGCCGGTTGACAACCTGGCATAAAGTTCATCTTAAAACCACATGTCCACACATTTGGCTGTTTCCTTCCATTTCTCCTCCCTCTCTCTCCTTCCTCCCTGGGGACAGAATTCAGGGCCTGAGAGGCAAAGCACTTCACCACTGAATTACTTCTCCAGTTTCCTTTCTCCCTTAAGTTGGGACATGAGTTTTTATTCTGACAATAGGAATTAATAAGTACTGGGTTTTGTATTATAAATCTTCTCTTTGTGAGCAAGCCTGTAACTATGCATTTAGAAAAACAGGTACCAAAAAAAAAAAAAAAAGAAATATAAGTACATCCAACTTGACCAAGGGATGACTTTAGTCTAGACATCAGTAAACTATACTCTAAATGATAAATCTGGCCACTTCTTAATTTTGTAAATAAAATTTTATTGAAACATTGCCATGTTCATTCATTTCTATACTAACTTTGCACCCAATACATAAAAAATAATAGAGTTTCTACAACAAAGATAGTATAGTCCATAAGGCCTAATCGCTTTATTAGAAACCTTTTCGGTTTTGTTTTTCTTCAAGACTGTGTAACAGCTATAGCTAGACCAGATTGGCCTCGAACTCACAGAGATCCATCTGCCTCTGCCTTCCAAGTGCTGGGATTAAAGGCGTGTACCATCGCACCCTGCTTACTAAAAATACCTTTATAGAAAGTGTTTTTCAGGCTTTGATCTATACTGGGGGATATTCTTTTGTTTATTTTTGTTTAAAAATGTAACTAAAATTTATATTCATTTATATCTGAGGAGAGAGGGGAGTACCACAGCTTGAGGTGGGAGGACCACAGCCCACATGTGGAGGACTGAGAATAACTTGAGGGATATGGAATTTAGAGATCGAACTCAGGCTGTGAGGCTTGGTGGCAAACACCTTTACCCACTGAGCCATCTCATGGGTACTTGTTTACAGTCTTCTGAGAATTCTGAATATGCAAAACAGGGACAAGTATCAAACATTTCCCCAGGAAGCCAAACTCTTCCCTGTTTGGCACAAGCATTTTATTATTGGTAAAATGCCCCCGGTTCCATGTAGCAGTCTGAGTGTTCTGCGCTGGTTGGGTCAGCGCTGGGTGCTTCTTGTGCTCCTAAATGCTCGGTGGTCTACTAAGAGATGATGTGAGTCTGTTTGCTCCAGGAAACCTGGACTTTTGGATACTCTGATTAGGGAAAGAGGGAATTTCTAGAAGGGGGTGGGAGAGGGCAGTAGGGGACGGGCACAGCTAAGGACAAAGTTTAATGATTCTTATGAAGAGGCTATGATGGAATGAGTATTTGGCATGTTAACTCAGTACTGGAAAAAAATGGGTAGAGTGGAGTTAGAGAGATGGTCCAGCAGTTAAGAGAACTTGGTGCTCTTCTAGAGAACCCGGATTTGGTTTTCAGCACCCTCATGGAAGCTCACAGCTGCCTGAAACTCTAGTTCCAGGCATCCGATGCCCTCTTCTGGCCTCCTGGAGCACCAGGCACACACTAAGAGCACACAACAAACAGGCAGGCAAAACACTCACTCATAGAAAATAAAAATAAATACTTCTTGAAAACAATAAGGGTTATGTTTTCTCATCTCATAATCTAAGGATTAAAGGAGATTTTCATATGCATGTGTTTGTGTGTTTTGCATCTATATACATATTGACTTAATATAAGGCTTGCCTCGCAGTTATTTTAACTACATTATGTTAATATATTATAATCAGCACAGATGTTAATACCATCAATTATTACAACATTTGCCAGTTATATTGACAGTACTACTATTATTTCATTTGAATAGGTTAACATAATAATATGACTAGGTATATCAATTATCCTGTAATTATTACTAGTACTTGGGACTTTGTTCATGCTGTGCCTAGATTTGCATATTGTCCTAAACGTCCCCCAAACAAGGGTTGGGGATGTAGCTAAAGGGAAAAGTGCTTGCTTAACCTGTCCAATACCCTAGGTTTAGGTAAAAAACAAAATAATTATCCCTAGTAACACAACACTTACTGGCTAATTAATGTAGGTGGTCACACTGGACAGGTGTTGTGTGATGAAGTTACCCAAGATTGACTGAAGTCCGCTCAGTGCCAGCTGCACAACCAGCCTCCTCTTGCTCTACCGTTTTTAGCAGCTCATATAACCGTGTATTCAATGAATTCATTTGCTTTCTGTTTTGCTTTGTTTTTAGACAGTTTCATGGAGGCCAAGCTACCTCAAACTCGATGTGTAGCTGAGGATGACCTTGGGATTCTGACCCTTTCACATCTTCTTCCCCAGTGCTGGGATCTCAGGTGCTTACCACGCAGCCTGCCTGGTGTTTATTGCTCTGTCTTCCCTGGAGTTCGGAATGACACCACTGCTCAAAACAGCTCCCTACCTCTCCATCTCTGCCTGGTTCACAATTAACTCTTCAGCTGGCAATTTGGTTTCAGTGCCAGTGAATTAATTAGATGTTCAATGCTCTTTGCCAGGATTTTATCCTGTCGGCGAATATGAAAGAAACAACAATTATTATTTAATATATATTGAAGAGCTCGGTGAGCACAGACGTAACCTGCCTCCTTGTTGAGGTGACAGAATACTTCAGTCAAGCACGACTTACAAAAGATGGAGAAGAGATGGCTCAGTGGTTAAGAGCACTGCCTGCTCTCCCAAAGGTCCTGAGTTCAATTCCCAGCAACCACATAGTGGCTCACAACCATCTGTAATGAGATCTGGTGCCCTCTTCTGGCCTGCAGGCAGAGTACTGAGAATACTGTATACATAATAAATAAATCTTAAAAAAAAAAAAAAGAAAAAGAAAAAGAAAAAGAAAAGCACTTGGACACCCGTGGAAGCCCAAGTTCCCAGACATGGTGATATGGCAGACTGCTCTAACCCTGGCCCTGCTTATGTGAAACGGTTCCTAACTACTTTTCCCTAAGTGCATTTTCTATATTGGGATTACTAAATGATCACTTCCAAAGATGCTGTCCCATAACTCCTTGTCCCAAGCAGGGGAAACCCTTTAAGAAGCCATGTTTTCCATCACCATGAACAGAATAACAGAATTCACACAACTACAAATGTCCCTGAGTGAAGGCTTTAGGCCCTATTGGCTTTACCTTTCCACATTCAAAGTTTGGCTCAGGTTACCCAGACAAGATCCAGAGTTGCTGCCCAGAGAATCAGCTCCTCCTGATTCTGAAGACCTCCTGACACTGAAGAATGCCTTCTACATAGGTGGTCAATTGTGTAAGCTTTGATTAAATCAGCCCTGGGTTCAAGTCTTGTCCATGTTCCTTATTGGAAACTTGCCTTGTATCACTCTGATCCTTGGTTTCTTCTTCATCAGTGAAAAGCCATGCCTACCTCATACACTGTCTTGCATATTAATCTTAAAAAGGCACAGTTCTCATCTTCATTCTATTGCTATACTAGAATAGCAATAGAATGCACAGTTCCTATTTTGGGTAGCTTAAACAACATGGTATAATAAGAAATTCATAAGGCAAAGTCAAAAGACTTCAACTTATTTACTCTTGGATAATGTAAGTCAGTCAAAGGTTGAGGGTGTAAGGTTGATTCATGGCTCTGAGTGGTTTTGTTGTCCACAGACTGTAAAGAAGTCTGGGCCCATTGGCCTTCCTAACCTCAGCATTTTCTAGCAAAAACCTTTGTTCAACATTCAATACACACCTACTGAAATCAGCTGGATTGCTTTCTAAATTCATGATGATTCTAGCAAAAGGAATCACGGGTACAATTGACATGTGCACAGATGTGGACCGTGAGCACCATTCCAGTTGGGGATGTTTTGAAGTCAACATCAGGAGTGCAAAAAATGGAACAGAAATTCTTAATGGAATGGGTGAGTACACCGGAATACTACCTTGCAATAAAAATGAATGACAGAACGCTGTGACACCGACGACCTTCGACAATGCCAGGCTAAGTGAAAGCAGCCAGTCAAAGATGTCCATACTAACCGACTCTATTTATAGACTGTGCTCACCACACGAAAGTTTATAGAGACAGGAAGGAGGTAGATCAGCGGCTGCCTAGGTCTGAGGGTTTTGGATGGAAACAAGGATGAGCGCCCCCTTTAGGATGACAGTGGTAATGTCTGAATGGTGAGGGTAGTGATGATCGTACAGTCCTGGGAACATGCTTACACTCATTGAGCAGTGTCCTTTAATGGGACGAATTGCTTACTACAGGAATTATATCCCAGTTGTGATGAATATTTTAAGTGAGTGTGTGTGTGGGGGACATTCTGAGGTATCCTCAGAATACTGGAAAGATGGTCCCGTGACCAGATGTGTTTGCAGCTCTTGAAGAGGACCAAGTTCTATTCCCAGCAACTGTACCGGGTGTCTCACAACTGCTTGTAAGTTCACACACACATAAACAATACTCACACACAATTGGAAATATAACTATGCTTCAAGACGGCTCCGCTGTTACTTTATAGGGAAGAAAATATGAAACCAGCATTTTTATTTACCAATACGTATGAAACTGGATGCATATTCTGTAAGCTCTCCCAAGTGTAATCTGTAGACTGATTTTTTTTTTCCCCTTTTGAGATCGTGTCTCCCTATCAACTCTTCAGGTATATCAGGCTGACCTCGAAGTCACAGAGATCTGCCTGGCTCTGTCCTTTTAGTGCTGGGATTATAGGTATGTGTCAGCATGCTCGGTGACTAACAACCATTGTACTAATGTGTACCTTGCATAGCATATATTACAAAAGCCACTCACTTTGGGTGTAATTACATCCATATATTTTAATCACAAGTGACTCTATTTACATTTTTTTGAATCTAGAGTTTTATATAGCCTGCTAAAGTGCTCTATTTCTGAGCTATATCCCAAGTGCCTGTATTGAAAACTTTTACAATAAAAACAAGAAATATTTATATATTTTATTTAGATGTCTACATATCAATATGTATTATTAATGATTTAATTTTATACTTCCCAGCATACTATAGTTCATAAAATTTCTACAATGAATTATGTTACCATGGAAAGAGTTAAGTAGTATAAAGATAAATCTATTACATTATGGGCTAGAGAGCTGACCCAGCAGTTAAAGGGTACTTTTCTAGAGAACCTGGATTCACTTCTCAGCACCCATATGGCAGTTCATAACAGCTTATAACTCCAGTTCCAGGCATCCAATACCTCATGCCGGCATCTGTGGGCATTGCACATGCAAGCATACAGGCAGAACACTCCAACACATAAAAACAAATAAACCTTAAAAAATTAGAAAAAATATACAGCGGCAACAAGAAGTGATTGAGAAGCCCCGCTAAGCAGGGCAGGTATTTTAAAGGCGAAATGAAGGGGGTTAACACTAGAAAAATCTTCTTGAACGGAAGTGCCAGTGGCCCAAGGAAGGATGTCCAAGCAGAACCAGAGTCAAGTTGGAACAATGCTTTGAGGAATTCTGAGCGCCTCGGAATCTGATATCAGGAAATAGAAGCTGCTGCCAGCTCTGTGACAGTGTTTGCAATTGATTAGTGATGTCTGCATGGGCACAAGAATGGAGGGATAATGATAACCAAACCATAGACTTTCTATTACTGAAGGGCATCACATAGACACAGCCCAGTTTTCTTCTACAGTCTTTGAGAAATCATGTGCTGATTTCTATAAACTGAGCTGACAAAGTAGACTTTGAAATCTCATCTAATTTTTCCAAATTCCCATGAGCATACTCCAACCCACACAAACTCCACTCCACTTGATAACGCTGGCCTTGCCTGAGGTAACCCAATGACATGGGAAATTTCTATTGTGCCAGTGGAGAGAATGAACAATGCTAACAGGGAAGAGGGGTGGGGTGGAGAGCTGAGAGGCCTCCTCCAGCCCTGAGTTACTGAAAATACCCTCTATGACAGCTGGATGCAGCCTGCTCTCCTTGAAAGACAGCTCCCCTCAACTCCAACAGAAAGTATTTTTAGTATATCCTGGGTACCAGATACTCCTATGTCCTGAAAGATGATGAATTCATTCAAACAACAAATCAGGGCCCTGGGTAGCACTCAACTCCAGCCAGTCATAACAGCTGCCAAATATAAAATATTACATGGATCCCGTGAGTCGTGGTTTGCATTCCCCTCAACATGCATATTCAAGAATCTCAGCCCATCCCTAGCTGTCAGAGATGGTGACAGTTGCGCTAGGGGGGGTGGGGGGAATAGGGGGGGTCCTCTAGCATTATCGAGAGAGATTATTTTATAACCAAAATTATTTTCCATTGTAAATGTTTAAATCCATATTAAGTTCAGATTAATGCAGGCAGCAGCTTCAAAGGACATCAACGGGGGTGGGGTGGGGAGAGAATAATAATAAATGAAATGGTTCAGGACGGGTCCCATCACAAGGAATATTTTCAGACTAGGAAAGAAAGTTGTTTGGATTAAAAAGATATCTAAAGAAAATATGTTTCCCAGGGATTGCTGGCTCCCTTCACAGACACCCGAACTTTGTATACAGACCAGACCCTAGCACTCTCTTTCTCCTTGCACTCTGCTTCTTCTTCGCATGACTGGAATTAATAATGGAGATAAACCCTAAACAAATCAGGATCAGTGCTAACTATGTCTTGAGGTTTAGGATGCAATAGGAAAATGAAAAGGGAGAGAGGCAAAAAAATAATAATTAAAACAAAACAAAACAAAAACAAAGAAGGTTGCAGGAAAAACCAAACCAAAACCCCAAACCCGAATTGCCTGGACTATGGGATGGGGTCTTGGTAAGGGGGGTTGGGGAGGAGAAGAGAAACAGAAACAGCAAGATGGAAGGACCAGCCGAGCAGGGTAATCTAAGTCCTCCCAATCACAGCTGCTTTGGAGCCGAGTTCAAAGGCTCCTTCCCGGCCACTGGCTGGGCGAGGTCACAAGTGAAATGCAATTGCTGGGGCGGGGGAGGGGTGCCTGGGATTTGGATAGAGAGCCCTGCCATCTCACTTAGTGAGGGCAAGCCTGCTGGACATGTCAGCATGCCGCATCTCAGGAAACTGGTCCAACTCTCTAGTTTGGGAGGGAAGAATTCCGCCCCCAACTTGCACAACCTGCGAAGAGATGATAAAAGTTCCACGCCGGCATGTTTGTTCCCTCCTGGAAAGTTCCTTCCCGAGTACTGATCCCAGGAGTTAAGAATAATTTTCTTTCTGTGGATAAATAATTGCATGATGGAGCGAATTTTGATGAAGTCGCTTAGATTCTTTGATGTCTTTGAGTCTGAGTCATTGAAAGCGGCCCCAGCACGTGGAATCAGACCGTCTCTCCCCTTCACAGGCGCCCTTAAGACAGAAGATGATGCAGACTGAGCACACTTCTTTCGGTCACCTTTTCAAACTTAATTTTCAGTAAATAAAGGCTTCTGTGGAAGCCCCTAAATTTAGCCGAAGGAAGTAGCCTTCTCCAGACGCAATCACACGGCTGTAGAGAGCGCAATGCTGCCCGTTGTGGAGCCAGGGCCTGAGGCAAGCTCTGCCAGCATGCTCGCCTTCTCCACCACGTCGGCCTCAGCTGATCCAGACGTGGTGTGGCTTTCTCCTTCCCACATGGAACTGTTGAACTGGTAGCCACACAACCCGCCCTGATGCCTGCCTCAGACGGCTTCTCTTTGGTGAATGCACACAGGCTTCTGATTTGGCCTAACCTTCTAGCAACCAGGCTGGTCTGAGGTTTTGAGAGATCACGTCCCCCCATCTGTTTCCTGTTCCGCTTTTCAGCAGGTCCTCCTTTTCTCTCCTGCAGCACAGAGAGAGGTGTGCCCATCCTGGGGCATCCACTCCCTCTCCCTGTCTGCACAGAAGTTTATTATCTTTGTAGGTTTGTGGTCCCCGTGTCGCAGAGATGCACCAGAATGGAAAGAAATGAGAGACTGGGGGGGAAGGGGTGAGTGGGGGCTGGGTGACTTTTTTGTTTTGCAATGTCTGTGGCCATTGTGGCTTGCTGTAACTGTGCAGTAGATTGGTACCAAAACAACAGCATGCATTTTAAAGGACTCTTGACAGTTACCATGGTAATTGGAGATTTTGATAAATAAAAATATATTCTGGGGAATAAGAATAAGTCAGAGGTTTAACCTTCAGAAAACCTCATTATACTAATGATGGGTGAAATATGAGGGAGAATGCTAAAATCATGGCCATGTGGTAGCATGAACTCCATTCCAGCCTAAAAATAAATGTTCTTTTTTTTTTTTTTTTTTTTTTTTTTTTCCCCAGCTGGAACATATAGCCTTACAATCTCAGGCACTATGCAAAGCAAAACAATGCGCCATTAAGGGTAAGTGATCTTTAGGGTTTTAGGCTTCAGAGGTCAGCATAAAGGACATTGTCTTACAGATAACAGGCATCTCCTAGACACCAGGGCCTTTGTTGCGAAGAAGAAGCTGAGCCACTGACCCCAGACCTGCTGCTAAGACCGCCACTTAAACCCACTCATGTAATAAGACAAGCGGAAGGTGCTGATACCACAGGGCAAAATTATCTACACGTGCATCTCAGAGCACATATGCCATTTTGTACATGGACATACACACAGAAACATGCAGTCAGCCTTCCCTAAATGCCAGTCCTCATCTGCCGATCCCGCCAAACACAGATTTAAAATATATGGGAAAGTTTCATTTAACAGGACGGGCCCGGACTCCCTTTTCGTCAGTGTTCCCTGAACAAGTCCAGTACAATGATTTTCACAGAGCCTATATGGCAGTAGAGACAAGTGATCTAGAAGTGACTTAGAGTGTGGAGGGTGAACGTAGGTTGCATGCAAACGCCTTGCTGCTTCATATGAAGGGCTTCAGCATTCACAGAGTTTGGTATCTGAAGAGGGCTTTAGAATCAGTCCCCTGGGGATGACTGTTGATATACTTGTACACACATACACACACGCATGCATGCACGCATGTACATACACACACACATGCAAACACATGCAAACACACATGGGGGTAGGGTGGGGTGGGTTGAGCACCTTGATTTAAAAAGCTTGAAATCTGAAACGCTCCTGAATCCCAAACTTTTTGAGAGTCAGTTTGACACTCTGTGTAGAAAACTCCTCCCCTGACCTCAGAAGACAGACTGTCACCACAATTCAGATATGCTAAAAATGCTGTATAAAATACCTTTAGGCTATGTGTACGACATGCAATGTGAACGGTAAATGGATCACATTCCCATGATAACTCATTATGCATATGCAAATATTCCAAAATGGGAGTGGGATCTGGATTATCAAATACTTCTGGCACTACATATTTTGGATAAGGAATATTAAGAGTGTGTGTGTGTGAGAGAGAGAGAGACAGAGACAGAGAGAGAGAGAATGTGTTAAAAAACTTTCCTGGTAATACAAAAGTCAGGCTCATTAGAAGAACTGGTGGTTAGGTGGTAATTTCTATTTATCTGAATGATTTTTGGTACAGAAGGAAAACTGTATAATTTTAAAAACCTGTATAATTAAAAATCATGTGGAGTCGGGGATGTAGCTCAGTGGAGAGACAGTTGGCCTTCTATGCACGAGAGCCCAAGTTTGAGCCCCAGCACTGCGTAAGCCAAGCATGGTGGCATAGCCACCGCCTCAGGACTTGAGATGTAGGAGGAGAATTGGGAGATCAAGGCTTGGGGACATTAAAAGACAAAGTAATAAACAAAAAACAAAAGACAATGATCTGGATGGTAAGGCCGTCTGAAATAGATTTTCAAGAACTGAGATGCAACCAGTTCTGCAGTTGGGCCACTCACAAGGAGAAAATGCCATGGGCAAAGTCACACCCCAAGGGTGCAGTCCCCTCCAGGGCCCTTTCCTCATGTGGCTGCCAGTGCAGATTAGCCCACAGCAGTTTGGGTGGACGGTGACTCGTATGTCCTGGGGGTTGGGACAGTTGTCTATACAGCCAAGGACCTCCTTTGTGGGACAGTGTTCTCTGGCCTGCTGAGACAGACATCAGGACTCAATCCAGGTTAGTTCCATTCCTTTTAGGACAGAATCTGTTGCAGGTGACCTAGGTATCTTTGACAAAGAGCCAGCCTGCCCCAGAGAAAGCAAGGCTTCAAGGAGAAACTACAGTTGTAAGACTTTTCCCGCTGGCCCTTCAAAAAAAAGCTAATTCACTAGCCCTTGGCCATACCTCACTGTTTCTCATCTTACATAACTGAAACAGAGAAAGTTCTTGAAGTTTGAACAGTGATAATTAAGTCTGAATTGGATGGGATATTTGTAATTTTGAATGTTTGAATTCTGAGAGGAAAAAGCTATGTCATGTTGTTGGCCAAATGACCCTAGTGATTAAGATTCCTATGGCATTATTTAGTTAGCTGGCTTTTTATAACACCATGAGGTTTGCTGTGAGCTGTGAAGGAAGTTACTGGGCTCAGAGGGATGAGGAGAGGCCCAGAGAAGATCAGAAGCAGCAGCGCCTTCACCCCGAGCCTCGCCATTCACAGCACTGGCCTCTCTGAACTCTTCAGATCCAGGAGACAAAGTTGAGCAGAGTAGCCGAAATAACCAGCGTTGTGAAGCCAATGGAAACGGTGTCCTGATCCAGGAAAAAAAAAAAGTGAGACAGGAAAGGGAGGGCCACGGTTTTGAAGGAAACCATGCAGTATTTTGGTAAATCCTTTGTTGATGAAAAAAAAAATGGCCAGCACATTAATTATGTCCTGAGAATGGAACATTGCTAGTCTGTACTTCCTAGGCTGGGCCTGTCGTCAAAGTGCTTTCTACCCAGTGGGCTGGAGACTTGAGCTTCTAGGCGTATGTTGTGAACATTCCCACAGTGTTGAAATCTGCCCGAAGCGGGAGATAGGTCGACATTTTATGAGACACGACCTAATTGTTTGGGACCCTTACAAGACAGGAAGAGTTCAGCCCCTGCCGAGTAATGAAACAGAATATGCCAAGAAAAACATCTTTCCCTCCTCTCTCTACTTCCTCTTGTCTCTTTGTGCCTTAAAAAAAGAATTCATCAAGGATGAGTAAATTGGAGGATAAATTGGAGGATGGAGCTGCTTCCTGTGCAAGTGTGAGGACTTTAGGTCCCCCAAAGTGATGTAAATGGCAGGTCAGGCGTGGCAGCCTGCCTGTAACCTCAGAGTTTACAAGGCAGAAACTGTGTATCCCCCAGCAGGCTGGCTACCTAGACTCCCCGAATCAGGGAGAGACTCTGCCTTAAAGAAAAAGGGGAGAGCAATATAGGAGGTCACCTGATATCAACCTCTGGCCTCCACACCCATGTGCATGTGTGCCCATAACATGTGAACCCTCATAAACAAACTTAATGTACACACGCCACACACATGTACACATGCAAAATAAATCAATAAGGACGTCGTAAGTAATATACGTTCATGAAATTATTTCACAAATCTTTGAGACTTCACATTTGGAGAGGTATGGCAACATCTCAACACGGGCTCCCGTCTCCTAGAGGACAGGAACGCAAGCAGAACGTGGCAGCTGTGAGTTCTCGATCATCCTCCCGAAGCAGAGTCAAAGATAACTGCCACCTCTTCGGAGGGATACACTGTGTTACGGGGACCACATTGTAGGAAGAGAAATGGGTCACACATGTTTTCCCCTCTTTGCCTTGGGTACAGTCTTCCGTTGGATTCTGATCCAGCTGTGGGGTTTCCTTAGCCTTTGGGATAATAGCAGATGGACTATCAGCCCCGGCTGGAAGGCCTAGGCTTATTCTTTTGTCCTGCGTTTGGACTCACCATAGAATGAAGCTTGGTGTTTTCCTGTGGAGAGACTAGAGAACCTTCTGGGATGGCATCACGTCTCTGCCAGCCATGAGGTCCGGGCTGTTCTTGTCCGCCCATCTCAGTCAAATTGACTCAATAGGAGAATCATCCAATTCTCCTCTCAGTGAGAAATGAGTGATTGTTTTAGGTGACTACACTTTGGGGCGGCTTGTTAGATAGCAAACGTTGCATTTATTGCCTTCACTCCTTGATTAGGGACATCTTCCTTAGATAGAAAACCCTGTTTGGAATTCTGATTGCGGGTGTTACAGAATCACAATGTCCCTGTCTGGTTGGGGATCTAACCAGGTATTCGGGAATAATAATTAAAAAAAAAAAAAAAGACTCCTCCCAAGGAGTGTCTGCCTCTTACAGTTTTGCAGGAGTGGCAGTCCTCCTTTTAGCAACCAGGAACAAAGCCCCAAACAGCAGGGCCAATGTGACTTCTCCATTGTCCTCCCTCCCCTAGCCCACAGCCACTGTTCTCCAGCCCTGAGCCTGGCTGATCCCAGTCTTCTGTCTTCATGTCCCTCATGGTTGCTATCATAATCTCACCCCTTAATGGCTCCTTTCAAGTCAGTATCTCTCTTATCACGAATGTAAGAAGGAAAGAACACCAGGATTGCTTTGGTCTTTTAAGTAAAATAGGAATTTTGTCAAGGTATTCTTATTCTTTGGGGGCAAAGGTTGTCATGGGAGGGCGGACTGATCCTAGATCCACCAATTGGTTTCCTTCTCTTTATCTTCCAAAGCATTCTTCTTCTCCAGGCTCTGGCCCTGTTCCCTACGACCTCATTCCCAAGGTTCTCACTCATGCCTTCCTACTAGATTCTTTGGCATCCCTGGCTCCAGCCGGCTGCATCCCTGTTCAGAAGTTCCCAGAGGGCTTCACAAACTACAAAGCCCTAATCTCTTCGCCAGCCTCTGAGGGTCTCACAGGCCAATTTGGTCTGACTCTGCCTTACCAATGGTTGTCGTCTTAATTCCCACGTAAACACAACCCCAGTCAAAGGCTCTGATACAGTCTCGGGCCACTTTCTGCTCCAGGCCATTGCATTTTCCTCTTCACAAGAGTTTGGCCGAAAGGATGTCTCTCCAGCAGGCATCTCCCGTGGGGCTCTTTGTTCTTCTGAATTTTCCGTGGTCTACAGGGTTCCAGTTGTTCACTCTTACTGATACTATTCTGTGTGTATGGTCAGTTGTTAGTCTCATGGTTTTTAATTCTTCCCCCTTCAGTGGGGAAAGGACTCATCATACCAAGCATGAAGACCTTGTCCCAGGTCTCCAAGTCCACGTAAAGCCAGATGACATGACTTCTGTGTATAATCTCAGCACTTCTGCGGTGAGAGATAAATGATGGGGATAAGGAGGATCCCTGGAAACTCATAGCCTCTCCCTACACCCTGATGGACAGCAAGGAATTGTGTCTCAAACAAGGTGGAGTGAAGACCAACACTGGGGACAGGCCTCTGGCCTCCACAGGGGCACCACGATGTGTGAGAATCTACAGAAAGATGGTGGAACTTCACCTGGCCAGAAGTAAACTGTTTCCATCCACTTGAAGACCTGAAGTAAAAGAAGGATTTTCAAATGTTCTTCCCCTGCAGCTCCGACCGTGTGTCTCTGTGTGTGTCTATATGTGTGTGCATGTAGAAGTCCAAAGAAGTATTGGATTCCCCTGAAGCTGGAGTTATATATACAGTGACCTGGGTGCTGTGAACCAAACTCAGTCCTCTGCAAGAGCAGCAAGTGCTCTTAACCACTGCACTATCTTTCTGGCCTCCAAACTCATACATATATAGGTATCGATGGGGATGGCTGTGTTAATTTGTTTTCTTAAAGACAAAGTTTTTAAGAGTAACAGTTTTATGGCCATAAAATTAACCCCTTCAAAGTCTAAAACTCAGAGGTTTTTGATATTTTATAGACTATGCAGCCATTACTGACTCTTAAAAGCATTTTCATAATCCCCTAAAAAAAAACCCTACACTTATTAACAGTCACTCCTTGTGCCTTCTTTTAGCTTCTGGCAACCACGAATCAGGTTTCTGACTCTGTGTTTGTTGAATAGGAAGTCTGTAACAATGGATACGTACCAGACTGTCTTCGGTGTGCCTGGCTTCTTTCACTTAGCATCAGTGTTTTCAAGGTTCATCTGCACTGTAATAGATGCCAGCACTTCATTACCCTTCATAGTCGACTGATGCTCTATTTTACTGCCATGCCATATCTTATCCCTTTGTCATTTGTTGTATATGTGGTTTGTGTTACTCCGGATACTATGAATAACAGTGTTTCTCTTGAGTATATTCCTAGGAGTAGAGTTTTAGATGAGATGGTAGATCTACGGTTAAGGAACTACCTTTCATCTGCCTCTGTACCTCACTACTTCTGCTGTCACTGCTAGTTGACGGGGGATTTCCCTCTGTATGTTGTGATTACCATTGATGAATAAAGAAACTGCTTTGGACCTATAGCGGGACAGAACTTAGTTAGGCAGGGAAAACTAAACTGAATGCTGGGAGAAAGAAGGGCCGAGTCAGAGAGATGCCATGTAGCCTCACTGGAGACAGATGCTGGAACTTTAGCTGGTAAACAACAGGCACATGGCCACACACAGATTAACAGAAATGGGTTAAATTAACATGTAAGAGTTAGCCAATAAGAAGCTAGAGCTAATGGGCCAAGCAGTGATTTAATTAATACAGTTTCTGTGTGATTATTTCAGGGCTAAGCAGCCGGGAACCAACAAGCGGTTCTCTCCTCCTATAGCTAGGAACTATGGAATGTTTTACTCTGCTTTGAGCCCTATAGTAAGTTCTTCATATATACAGTCTCATTCAACCCTAACAAAAATATCCCACCTCTCAGAAAGGAATACTGAGGTGAAGACACACGAATAACTTAGCAGAAGACTCACTAATTGCCCCCACCCCCGCCACTGCTCTATTTGAGTTAGAAGTATATTTTCACAAAGAAAACTATTTGTTTTCATAGGAGTCTAAACATGAAAAATAATCAGTGATTTTGAGTTGATGGATAATGATGGACGTGTTGACGGTAGAGGACTGTAGTCCTCTGTGAGTTCCCAGTCAGAACTGGGTCCCGAGAAAAGCATGGGGTCACCCAAGTACCTGGTCTTGGATGACACAATTCCTGGACAGAGTTCAGATTCTGGGAACACGTGTTCTTCAAGTGTTTTCTGAAGCATCTCCCTCAGGACCCAGCGGTGATTGGCAGAACAAGTGCTTCTGGATGCTCGTGTTTGACAGCAGACGGCTGTCTTCCTTTCACCGGGGACAACTGATACCCAAGTCCATCTAGCCACCCCAAATTTGCTCTCTTCCCGTGGGGGCACTTTATTCCAGCAAGCACGCGTGGAGACAGGTGCTGGCTTTAAAAGAATATGGGCTAGGACATCCTAAGTACCTAACGATCGTTCATGTTCTTGGGGTCCTGACAAACTAATTGCTTAGCGAAAAAATACATAGCAGAAAAAGTGTCTTAAAAATAAACCAGGAGATAGATTAGGTGTTGCAAACTATGATTTGAAGGCCCAAACTGGCCAGCCACCTGTTCTGATAAGCAAGGTTTTATTGTGACAGGGCCACGCTCACTCACTGACACACTGCTTTGGCTGTTTCTGTGCTACCATAGCTGAGCTGAAGGTCTGTGACAGAAATAGTATGACTTGCAAAACCTAAACTGTTTTATCTCTGGGCCTTTAGAGACATGGTATGCTGACTCCTGGAAAAAGACGATTCAACACAGAAACCAAAGGATACAGTAGGGTCAAGTGGACCAGCCGGTCAGAAGAGCAAATGTTTGTTAGTGTTTGTACTTGTGTATATGCGGGTGGTTCCTTAAGCAAAGAGAGGCCTGCCAGGCAGTGGTGGTGCACGCCTTTAATCCCAGCACTCGGGAGGCAGAGGCAGGCAGATCTCTGTGCATTTGAAGCCAACCTGGTCTATAAGAGCCAGTTCCAGGACAGGCTCCAAAGCCACAGAGAAACCCTATCTCGAAAAAATAAAACAAAACAAAAAACAAACAAAAAAAGAGTGTCATAATTGGTGTTGTGTGTGTACCTGCAAGCAGGTTTCTGCAGAGGCTAAAGGCATCAGGTTCCCTGGAGCAGGAGTTACAGGCTGTTGGTTTCTAGGAACCAAAGTTAGGTTTTCTGAAAGAGCAATATGTGCCCTAACTTCAAAGCGATCTCTCTAGGTTTGTTTGTCTTGTTTTTGTGTTTGATTTTGTTTTACTTTGCTTTGTTTTGAGATGAGATACCACAGTACAACTCAGTCTGGTCTCAAAGTTGTTTCTTCATCCCAAATGCTGTGATTTTAGGACAATGTTATATGGTTACATCATTGGGCATGACTTTACTCCCAGAGCCATCTCCCTAGCCTGAGTATCTTGTCTTTGAGGTACCAGTTCATCTCAATCCCGAAACAATGAGACTGTTTCTCCTTAGAAAATTGGGTGTCTAAACCATGTTTTTTTTTTTTTTTGTTATAACTAACATTTATTTATTTTATTTATTTAGATCCACTTGCCTCTGCCTCTTGAATGCTAGGATTGAAGGTATGTGCCACCATTCTGGCCTGATTTGTTTTGGAGATAGGGTCTTAGTTTTATGCATTTCATAAGGTCTTTGATTCTCTACGAAATCAAGGGCGACTTGGAACTTCTCATCCTCCTGCCTCCACCTGCCAAGTAGTAGGACTAAAGGACATAGAAGCACAACTAGTTTTTATGATGGTAGATGTCAAACTCCTTAGCTCTGTGCATGCCGGGCAAGCACTCCATCTGCTTGAGCTATGTTCCTAGCTCTAACAATATTTACCGAGCCACGGACCAAACACCACCATTAACCAGTATGTGTCTAATCCCTTCAATGACCCTCAAGAGGTAGGTACCATTATATCTCTGTTAGACACACGAGGCCAGTAAGTCGCAAGCAGTTAACATGCTGGAGGAGAAAGATGAAAACTGTCTGAGTTTGGAAGGGAATGCCAGTGGCAGGGCCACTGAGCTTGCGTTCTTTCTCCCTGTCCGCTGCATCCCACCACTTGCTCACAAGCATGGGGTTGCAGTGCTTTGAATCGCAGTCGAGAAGTCAAAGAAGGACGGCATGCAGAAACCAGGGAAGAAAGGCCGTGTTTCCATCACACGGCACTGCTACCATTAGGTTTAGAAGATGATGAGTCCAAACTCTAAAGATCCCAACAGGGTCTGAGCCCTGCAGGTATCTCAGAGGGAAGCCAGAAAGGCGGGAAGCCAGAAAGGCAGGAAGCATGCAAGATGCAAGCTGGAATTAGTCCCAGCGGAGAGGCAAAAAACCTGACAAGATCTGAGAAGAAAAAAAAATGGGTCTACGTTATCATTTGGAGACTTAACAGGGGCATGAATACAGAAAGGTTTCAACAGTCCCCCCCCCCCCCCCCCCCACCCCCCGCCGCCG
>NW_026067927.1:17380003-17383513 GCF_014885135.2 Alexandromys fortis
ATATATAAAGGTGTGCAATACCACGCTTGGTGCAAACTTTAAAAAAAAATACAGTTCAGCATGCCTGGGACTATGGACCTAATAACTGTGCACCTAATAACAAGCTAATGTAACCTAATGAGTCCTGAAATCAGGAAGATGAAGAGACAAGAATGTTCTTGGAGGGCTTAGGATGGGCATTTAAATGGTGTGGCGGAGAGCCACCTCCTGCACGAAGGAGAGAGTGTTGTGGGTTACACTGAGCCTAAACAGATTATTCTCATGTATATGTGGCGACACACTCTGTCTGGGCCTCCTATTGTGTAAAATGAAAACCAGTATGTTAGCGGAGTGGGAACCAGGCGCTGCTGTGGCGTGGTGACGGACAGGGCTTCCCAGGCCAATGGTAGGGGGCTCCTGGTCTAGTCTCTTGAAGAGGAAAAGGCACGGCGTGTAGTGTCGGAAAGGACAGATGAGAAGGCTATTGTGGAGGTTGGGTCTAGACTCTGTGTGTGTGTGTGTGTGTTCATATGTGTGCGGGTGCCAGTGTATGGGAGTTACATGTGCATGCATGTGACTGTGATTGTGAGGGCTATAGTGGCCAGCCTCAGGTGTCACTCCTCAGGGATCATCTGCCTTGGGTTTATTGTTGTTGTTTGTTTTGTTTTGTTTTTCTAGATAGAGTTTCTCACTGGGACCTGGGACTCAACAAGTTGACAAGGTTGACCCGAGCCAGCGGGCCCCAGGGAGCCACTTGTCCCCACCGCCTCAGTGCTAGGCCTGACTCTTCCTTTTGCTGGGATGGAACTCAGGCCACCCAGCAAACCCTTGACTCCTCAGTCCTATTCGGAGGATTTGGAGAACGATGCTGGACTATGTTGACTCTGAGAACCCCTTTGGGGGGTGCGTTAAGCGAGTTGTGTCAGGACAAAAGCCCACCAAAGCAGGGAGCAGAAGAGCAGCAGGGGGCCTGGACTGGAAAGGGCACCGGACTGAGCCGACTGCAGGAGGCGGGCTAGGGGGTGCCACACGGCCTGACTTTCCTTTCAGGGTTAATTTCCGGAATGTTCCTCAGATAGGGGACAGTCAAGGAGGGTGCTTTCTCTCAGTGAGAGTAGGAAAAGCTATTTTCAGCCGGCTTTGGGGAGGGAGGGGCACCAGCATTCCTCTCTCAAACCACAAGAAACCTTCATGAATGTGGCTAGAAATTGCAAGGAAAATTATGGTTACACCGCTTAAGCGAGAGCAGGGGCAGGGGCTTTAGAAACCCACCCTTTCAGAGGGACCTTCAGACGGAGAGGATTTCAGTGGCACCTCGGTGGCCTCGGAACACAGGAAACCACGATGCAGCACGTGTCTTGACACACCGGACAAAGTCACTACCATGTCCAGCTCCCCCACCCCTATGGCTCCAGTGTCTAAGTTATTCCTGAATTAGATCAGTTGACTATATTGACTCTAGTCAGGACCCGTAGTCCCTCAGACGCTAATCTCCTCTGCTTTGTACAGATTAAATTACCAGTGCCCTCAACTGTGACGTGGCTAATTCTTGTTCTCTTTGGCAGTCAAAGTCTCTGTAGAGCAGGCTGGGCCATGAGTTCACAGAGATCCACCTGCCTCAGCCTCCAGGGCTGGGATTGAAGGAGCACAGGGCTCTCAGACCTTGCTGTTGTTGTTAAGGATAAGTTAGAGAAAAACAAAACAACGCAACAACAACAACAAAGATGGGCTTTGTTAACTACATTCATGTGGAGACTCACCTGATAAACAACTCTAGAGTAACGAGACGGGAAATTGTCTTAAAAATTTTTGCACGTTATTTGGTTACAGTTTCCATATGGCAAAAAAAAAAAAAAAAAAAAAAAAGAGTCTGGGAAAAAGGAAACCCTTCCATTCCGCGCCCCTCCCCCCAACCACATATTTAATCCATGCGCTTATGTCAAACTTAATTACAGGACTTTTGGCATAAAATAACAGTCCACATCCTCAGAGAGAAGAACTTAAGAAGTTAATATGTGCGATTGAGTGAAATTGCTTGGCCCAATGTTTATGAGTAACTCAAGACCAGTGAAATGTGCCGATGTTTTAACCATTTCAGGACTGAACTTGTGCCAAGAGGCTTGTGAAGTCCGGGAGGGAAAAAAAATAATTTTTCTCGATCCGCCGTGTTATCATATTTCTGGCGACAGAGATAAGGATAAGGTTAAGGCCGTTCTCTAGGACTTTCACAAATAGGTTTGTGGAGGAAAAAAAAAAAACCAACAAAGTCAGAGCAATTACAGAACTTGTCACCAGCTCAAGGAACCACAGGGATCTGACCAAGCTGCAGTGACTTCAAACCTCGTCTGTTCTGAGGAAAATTCTTCCAGCGTTCTCTACCAAGGACCATAGCTCTCGCTTTGCTCCCCCTCCCCCCACAACCTTTCCAGGCATTTCTCTTTCCTGTTCATCTCCAGCCCAATGGGAATGGGTCTTTAAACTGTGGCGATTCCCCGCTCTAACAAGACAGGTCCTCACTTCCCACCACCCGTCTTTAATAAAATAAGCGTCTGTTTAAACCTCTCCACCCCCTCTAAACTGTTGTTGTGAAGACTTGCTTCTGGGACTTGAGAGATGGCTCAGTGGTCAAAAGCGTGCATCACACTTGCTGAAGACTTGACTTGGGTTCTCAGCACCCATATGAGGTGTCATACAGCCATCTGTAACAGGGGAGTCCTTTGCCTCTGGCCTCTGGGATCACATATGCTCACGTGCTCACACAACACACACAGACACAACATTAAAAAAAATCTTCTTGGCGATAGGGTCTCACTACGTGACCTCGGCTGGCCTGGAACTCACTGTTGTGGAACAGACAGATCTGTCAGCCTCCTTAGACTGGGATTAAAGGTTCTGCCACCACACCCGGTCTGTGTGGTACTGCAGATTGAAACTAGGGATTCATGCTGTCAGATACATCCTCCCGTCTGAGTTTCAGCCAGGTGGGGGCGGGGAGGGGCAGAGCTTCTACGGGTTTATTACTTCTACTTCAGAAAGCTCTGTGCCTCCGTTTGCCCCGGAAGGATTTCACTTCACCCTGTCGGAACATAACTGCACCCTAATGTCTAACTGAGCCTCAGTCTATCCGTTTTCTTCAGCCTCAACTCCCTAGACTTTGGGGGTGTCTCTGGCGCTGGTTCTGGGAATGGCAGGATGCAGACGCATGAATCTTTGCATCTGCAGGACGTCCAGGAAGCTGTTGCAACCTTTCCACCCATCTCACCCTGTTCGCCTTGCTCTTCCTTTTTTTTTTTTTTTTTTTTTGTAAATGTGGTTTAAAGATTATTTATTTATTTTGTGTATGGGTGTTTAGCCTGCATGTATGTTTGTACACCTGGCCTGTGGGGGCCAGGTGAAGGCATCAAATCCTTTTAGAACTAGTGTTACAGAAAGGCATGAGGGTTATGTGGGTGCTGGGATTTAAATCCGGGGCCTCTGAGAAAGCCGCCAGTACTCTTAACCACTGAGCCATCTTTCTAGCCCCTAAAACAA